>NC_086444.1:1226096591-1226104091 GCF_028390025.1 Pseudophryne corroboree
ACTTTAAGATTATATAATATACATTGCACTATATATTAATACCTGTTCAGAGTATATAAGACTAGAAATTAGTTAAATCACAGCCTGTACTGCAAACATCCTGTACAAACAGGAAGTGATGTCATAATTACCACTAGATTACCACTGGTATAAATAGAGGCATGGTCCCACTCTGTTAAATACCCCTTGATGAAGTCTGTGTGACGAAACGCGTTGGGCAACCTGACAGTGACCTACATCCAGTTAAGTTATAATTCTTTTATTTGTTCTTTTAACTGGTAATATACGTAGAACTGTGTAAATTGTTTTTATCCCATTTTTTAAAGAGACCTGTTATTTTTATGCAACAAATTTTATGTGAATACCCTATTTTATGTGAATAAATTGTTCTTATATTCTATACCTTTTATTGTGAGTTTTTAAGACACCATTGGTCGCTACTCCCCCTCCCCCCCTTTCTTTTAAATCCTTGTACATTGCAGGGAATTACCATCCTTGTATAGGGGCCAGCTGACACCCTTTTGAATTTTTAGGGAGTGTCTATTTTTAACTTCACATGTTTTATATTTTCTATTTTAATAATTGTTAAACACAAGTGGCGCAATAACTCCCCCATTTCCGTTTTACTTCTGGTAACCTTTTATTGCGGCCTGGTGTTATTACAATATTAATTTAAAAATGTGGAGAAACTCAGATCGGGCAACCAAACGACAAAATTGGTGCCAAAAAATATTTAATGAAAAAGAACAATCCAATGAAACCTCCCCACCATGTAATTTGGATGATCTTTTTTGGGGTATTGAAAGACTCCTCACCAAAGAAGTGAAAACATGGTGGGACATTAAAGGTTTAGAACACTATATCACGGTGAACAGAATACCTAGGGGGCTTAGACTTCTAAAGCAACCCACATTCGGCAACCTTGATGCAGCCTTTTTAGAAAAATGGGATAAAACATTACACAACTGTTCCATTGACCTAATGAAACTTTTGGTTGAGGAAAAAAAGAACTCCCTCCTAGAATTGGAAAAGAATATCAAGTGCAAAGAAACAGAACTTGAACCATTTAAAGACAAAGAGGACTACAAAATTAATGAAAAGGTTCTTAATAGGAAAATGGAACACATTGAAGAAGAGGTCACAAAGAATAAGGAGAAAAAATTTCTCAGGGACAAAACAGACTATGAACAGGGAAAAGTAAAACATTGGAGCAGGTTTGGAACCATAAATCAACAATCTAATCAAACAGACAGACAGTACTGGAAAACTGTACCAGTTAAAGGGAAACCGTCACGAAATCAAGAAATAAACACACCATCTCCTACCCTAAGGATGCAGAACAGATTCGCAACACTACAAAGAATAAATTCCAATAGCGATCAGACTTTTTTGGCCCAAAGAACAGGAACAAGACCAAAAGAAGCCCCAAGAAACTCCCTGAAGGAAGACATACGCTTGGCATCACCTCTGAAAAGAAGATATACAGAAGAAGAGGAAGACGGGGCGGTAGGAGGGAGAGAAAACAAGAAAAGAACATTAAATTGATGGACATAAAGGAAAAAGGAATCTTTAATCTCTCAAAACATACATTGTCACAACCGGAAATATCCTTACTCAACAAAGGCCTCACTTTCGCACCCACGGGAGGTCTCAACAAATTTGAAACTTTTATCGATCTAAATAAATTCATCAGAAAACTAACATTAAAAAGACATTTTTTAAGGAAAGAGGATGCTGTTATCAGTAACTATGAAAATCAATCCAAGTCAGGTCTAAAACCAACCTCGAAATTTTATCCGTTAGAGTCAAAAGGTAGTAATGTGAATATCTTCTATGAGATGGTAAAAAAGGATCTATGTGAAACCAACCTGGACACAATTAAAGAGAGGAACATCACTAACCGTGAAAAAGAAGCTCTTAAGAAACTACAGAAGAACCAAGAAATTGTGATAAAACAAGCTGACAAAGGGGGGGGTTTGGTCATCATGGACCGCCAAAAATACATCAACGAGGCACAGAGACTACTTGAAGATGAGACATCATACACCAAATTATCTAGTGACCCCAAAAATACTTTTGTTGATGAATTGAGAATACTTTTGGTGCGCGGTCTACGCACAGACGTTATTACCAAGGAAGAGTTCCAATTTCTGATGAAAACGGACCCCATTACCCCTATCTTCTATTTTCTGCCTAAAATTCACAAAAATCTGGAAAACCCGCCCGGAAGACCTATTGTGGCGGGTATTGATTCACTTACTTCCAATTTATCAGAATATGTAGATGTCTTCCTCAAACCTTATGTCAAAGAACTACCATCATACCTGAAGGATACTACCGCTGTGTTGAACTCTATAAAAGACCATGAATGGAAAAACACGTTTAAGTGGGCAACAATAGATGTTCAGTCGCTTTACACCTGCATTAACCACGAAAAAGGAGTACTTGCATGTAGAGATTTCATGGAAACTGATACCTCACTAACAACGATTCACAAAGATTTTATCTGTGATGTTATGTTTTTTATTCTGCAACACAACTATTTTAAATTTTTAGATCACTTTTATCTGCAGCGATGTGGGACCGCTATGGGGACGATTTTTGCACCGAGTTTCGCCAATCTTTTTATGGGCAGTTGGGAGAAGAATTTTATTTACGGCAATCATGATTTTAAGAACCATCTGATTTTTTACCGTCGTTACATAGACGACATTTTAATCATCTGGGATGGCACAGAAGAAAGGTTTTACAAATTCATGGACTTCCTGAGTAAGAATGATTTTAATCTTATTTTTACATCGAAAATCGAGGAAGAATCCATTGAATTCCTCGATCTGATCTTAGAGGGGAAGGATGGAAGGATTGAAACCAAGAACTTCATCAAGCCGGTCGACACAAATAGTTACCTTCACTATAAAAGTAGTCATCTAAAGAAATGGAAAAATAATATCCCCTTCTCCCAATTCAACAGAATAAAGAGAAACTGCAGTAACCAGGAAGAATGCGAAACACAAATTGAGAAATACAAAAATAGATTTGAGGATAAAGAATACCCTGCTAACATTTTGGAAGAAGCAGCTTTTAAAGCAAAAGCACTAGAGAGAACAACATTACTTGAATACAAACCTAAGGAAAAGAAAAAAGATTCCGTTTCATTCATTACAACATACAGTCGCCATGAGAAATCCATCAAAGACTCATTTAACAAACACTGGGGCATCCTATTAATGGACCCAGTCCTTAAAGAATTTCTGCCTCCCCGCCCCGAGATAATCTTCAGAAAATCCAAGAACCTTAAGGATGTCTTAGCACCAAGCATGCTACGTAAGGAATCTGAAGAAAACACGCGGTTGCCAAAATGCACTGGATCTTTTAAATGCGGCCGATGTAATATCTGCAGGTACCTCCATCCAGTCAGAAAAACGTTCACAGACATAGAGAAGAAAGAAGTGTACAAAATCAAAGACTTCATTAACTGTAATACCCAATCAGTCATTTATCTCTTGGAATGCGAGTGTGGTAAGCAGTACGTAGGAAAGACGAAGAGACCACTGAAAAATAAGAATTTACTTACCGATAATTCTATTTCTCGGAGTCCGTAGTGGATGCTGGGGTTCCTGAAAGGACCATGGGGGAATAGCGGCTCCGCAGGAGACAGGGCACAAAAGTAAAGCTTTCCGATCAGGTGGTGTGCACTGGCTCCTCCCCCTATGACCCTCCTCCAAGCCAGTTAGGTACTGTGCCCGGACGAGCGTACACAATAAGGGAGGAATTTTGAATCCCGGGTAAGACTCATACCAGCCACACCAATCACACCGTACAACTTGTGATCTAAACCCAGTTAACAGTATGATAACAGCGGAGCCTCTGAAAAGATGGCTCACAACAATAATAACCCGATTTTTGTAACTATGTACAAGTATTGCAGATAATCCGCACTTGGGATGGGCGCCCAGCATCCACTACGGACTCCGAGAAATAGAATTATCGGTAAGTAAATTCTTATTTTCTCTATCGTCCTAGTGGATGCTGGGGTTCCTGAAAGGACCATGGGGATTATACCAAAGCTCCCAAACGGGCGGGAGAGTGCGGATGACTCTGCAGCACCGAATGAGAGAACTCCAGGTCCTCCTTAGCCAGGGTATCAAATTTGTAGAATTTAGCAAACGTGTTTGCCCCTGACCAAGTAGCTGCTCGGCAAAGTTGTAAAGCCGAGACCCCTCGGGCAGCCGCCCAAGATGAGCCCACCTTCCTTGTGGAATGGGCATTTACATATTTTGGCTGTGGCAGGCCTGCCACAGAATGTGCAAGCTGAATTGTATTACACATCCAACTAGCAATAGTCTGCTTAGAAGCAAGAGCACCCAGTTTGTTGGGTGCATACAGGATAACAGCAAGTCAGTTTTCCTGACTCCAGCCGTCCTGGAACATATTTTCAGGGCCCTGACAACATCTAGCAACTTGGAGTCCTCCAAGTCCCTAGTAGGTGCAAGGCACCACAATAAGCTGGTTCAGGTAAAACACTGACACCACCTTAGGGAGAGAACTGGGGACGAGTCCGCAGCTCTGCCCTGTCCGAATGGACAAACAGATATGGGCTTTTTTGAGAAAAAACCACCAATTTGACACTCGCCTGGTCCAGGCCAGGGCCAAGAGCATGGTCACTTTTCCTGTGAGATGCTTCAAATCCACAGATTTGACTGGTTTTAAACCAATGTGATTTGAGGAATCCCAGAACTACGTTGAGATCCCACAATGCCACTGGAGGCACAAAAGGGGGTTGTATATGCAATACTCCCTTGACAACTTCTGGACTTCAGGAACTGAAGCCAATTCTTTCTGGAAGAAAATCGACAGGGCCGAAATTTGAACCTTAATGGACCCCAATTTGAGGCCCATAGACACTCCTGTTTGCAGGAAATGCAGGAAACGACCGAGTTGAAATTTCTTTGTGGGGCCTTCCTGGCCTCACACCACGCAACATATTTTCGCCACATGTGGTGATAATGTTGTGCGGTCACCTCCTTTCTGGCTTTGACCAGGGTAGGAATGACCTCTTCCGGAATGCCTTTTTCCCTTAGGATCCGGCTTTCCACCGCCATGCCGACAAACGCAGCTGCGGTAAGTCTTGGAACAGACATGGTACTTGCTGAAGCAAGTCCCTTCTTAGCGGCAGAGGCCATAAGACCTCTGTAAGCATCTCTTGAAGTTCCGGGTACCAAGTCCTTCTTGGCCAATCCGGAGCCATGAGTATAGTTCTTACTCCTCTACGTCTTATAATTCTCAGCACCTTAGGTATGAGAAGCAGAGGAGGGAACACATACACCGACTGGTACACCCACGGTGTTACCAGAACGTCCACAGCTATTGCCTGAGGGTCTCTTGACCTGGCGCAATACCTGTCCCGTTTTTTGTTCAGACGGGACGCCATCATGTCCACCTTTGGTATTTCCCAACGGTTTACAATCATGTGGAAAAAACTTCCCGATGAAGTTTCCACTCTCCCGGGTGGAGGTCGTGCCTGCTGAGGAAGTCTGCTTCCCAGTTTCCATTCCCGGGATGAAACACTGCTGACAGTGCTATCACATGATTTTCCGCCCAGCGAAAAGTCCTTGCAGTTTTTGCCATTGCCCTCCTGCTTCTTGTGTCGCCCTGTCTGTTTACGTGGGCGACTGCCGTGATGTTTTTCCCACTGGATAAATACCGGCTGACCCTGAAGCAGAGGTCTTGCTAAGCTTAGAGCATTATAAATTTACCCTTAGCTCCAGTATATTTATGTGGAGAAAAGTCTCCAGACTTGATCACACTCCCTGGAAATTTTTTTCCCTGTGTGACTGCTCCCCAGCCTCTCGGGCTGGGCTCCGTGGTCACCAGCATCCAATCCTGAATGCCGAATCTGCGGCCCTCTAGAAGATGAGCACTCTATAACCACCACAGGAGAGACACCCTTGTCCTTGGATATAGGGTTATCCGCTGATGCATCTGAAGATGCGATCCGGGCCATTTGTCCAGCAGATCCCACTGAAAAGTTCTTGCGTGAAATCTGCCGAATGGAATTGCTTCATAGGAAGCCACCATTTTTACCAGGACCCTTGTGCAATGATGCACTGTTTTTAGGAGGTTCCTGACTAACTCGGATAACTCCCTGGCTTTCTCTTCCGGGAGAAACACCTTTTTCTGGACTGTGTCCAGAATTATCCCTAGGCACAGCAGACGTGTCGTCGGATCAGCTGCGATTTTGGAATATTTAGAATCCACCCGTGCTGTTGTAGCAGTATCCGAGATAGTGCTACTCCGACCTCCAACTGTTCCCTGGACTATGCCCTTATCAGGAAATCGTCCAAGTAAGGGATACTTAAGACGCCTTTTCTTCGAAGAAGAATCATCATTTCGGCCATTACCTTGGTAAAGACCCGGGGTGCCGTGGACAATCCAAACGGCAGCGTCTGAAACTGATAGTGACAGTTCTGCACCACGAACCTGAGGTACCCTTAGTGAGAAGGGCAAATTTGGGACATAGAGGTAAGCATCCCTGATGTCCCGGGACACTATATAGTCCTCTTCTTCCTGGTTCGTTATCACTGCTCTGAGTGACTCCATCTTGATTTGAACCTTTGTAAGTGTTCAAAAATTTTTTTAGAATAAGTCTCACCTAGCCTTCTGGCTTCAGTACCACAATATAGTGTGGAATAATACCCCTTTTCTTGTAGTAGGAGGGGTAATTTAGTTATCACCTGCTGGGAATACAGCTTGTGAATTTTTTTCCATACTGCCTCCTTGTCGGAGGGAGACCTTGGTAAAGCAGACTTCAGGAGCCTGCGAAGGGGAAACGTCTCGACCTTCCAACCTGTACCCCTGGGATACTACTTGTAGGATCCAGGGGTCCTGTACGGTCTCAGCGCCATGCTGAGAACTTGTCAGAAGCGGTGGAACGCTTCTGTTCCTGGGAATGGGCTGCCTGCTGCAGTCTTCTTCCCTTTCCTCTATCCCTGGGCAGATATGATCTTATAGGGACGAGAGGACTGAGGCTGAAAAGACGGTGTCTTTTTCTGCAGAGATGTGACTTAGGGTAAAAAACGGTGGATTTTCCAGCAGTTGCCGTGGCCACCAGGTCCGATGGACCGACCCCAAATAACTCCTCTTCCTTTATACGGCAATACACCTTTGTGCCGTTTGGAATCTGCATCACCTGACCACTGTCGTGTCCATAACATCTTTTGGCAGTTATGGACATCGCATTTACTCATGATGCCAGAGTGCAAATATCCCTCTGTGCATCTCGCATATATAGAAATGCATCCTTTAAATGCTCTATAGTCAATAAAATACTGTCCCTGTCAAGGGTATCAATATTTTTAGTCAGGGAATCCGACCAAGCCACCCCAGCTCTGCACATCCAGGCTGAGGCGATCGCTGGTCGCAGTATAACACCAGTATGTGTGTATATACTTTTTATGATATTTTTCCAGCCTCCTGTCAGCTGGTCCTTGAGGACGGCCC
>NC_086444.1:1226109091-1226111591 GCF_028390025.1 Pseudophryne corroboree
TGTAGGAAACGACCCAGTTGGAATTCCTCTGTAGGGGCCTTCTTGGCCTCACACCACGCAACATATCTTCGCCAAATGCGGTGAAAATGTTTTGCGGTTACATCCTTCCTGTCTTCGACCAGGGTAGGGATGACTTCATCTGGAATGCCCTTTCAGGATCCGGCGTTCAACCGCCATGCCGTCAAACGCGGCCGCGGTAAGTCTTGGAACAGACAAGGCCCCTGCTGGAGCAGGTCCTTTCTTAAAGGTAGAGGCCACGGGTCTTCCGTGAACATCTCTTGAAGTTTCGGGTACCAAGTCCTTCTTGGCCAATCCGGAACCACGAGTATCATTCTTACTCATCTCCCTCTTATGATTCTCAGTACTTTTTGTATGAGAGGCATAGGAGGGAACACATACTCTGACTGGTACATCCACAGTGTTACCAGAGCGTCCACCGCTATTGCCTGAGGGTCCCTTGACCTGGCGCAATATCTAGTTTTTTGTTCAGGCGGGACGCCATCATGTCCACCTTTGGTTTTTCACAACGGTTTACAATCATGTGGAAGACTTCCCGATGAAGTCCCCACTCTCCCGGGTGGAGGTCATGCCTGCTGAGGAAGTCTGCTTCCCAGTTTTCCACTCCCGGAATGAACACTGCTGAGAGTGTTATCACATGATTTTTCGCCCAGCGAAGAATCCTTGCAGTTTCTGCCATTTCCCTCCTGCTTCTTGTGCCGCCCTGTCTGTTTACGTGGGCGACTGCCGTGATGTTGTCCCACTGGATCAATACCGGCTGACCTTGAAGCAGAGGTCTTGCTAAGCTTAGAGCATTGTAAATTGCCCTTAGCTCCAGTATATTTATGTGGAGAGAAGTCTCCAGACTCGATCACACTCTCTGGAAATTTTTTCCTTGTGTGACTGCTCCCCAGCCACTCAGGCTGGCATCCGTGGTCACCAGGACCCAGTCCTGAATGCCGAATCTGCGGCCCTTTCATAGATGAGCACTCTGCAGCCACCGCAGAAGAAACACCCTTGTCCTTGGAGACAGGGTTATCCGCTGATGCATCTGAAGATGCGATCCGGACCATTTTTCCAGCAGATCCCACGTAAAGGTTCTTGCGTGAAATCTACCGAATGGGATCGCTTTGTAAGAAACCACCATTTTTCACAGGATCCTTGTGCAATGATGCACTGATACTTTTCCTGGTTTTAGGAGGTTCCTGACTAGCTCGGATAACTCCCTGGCTTTCTTCTCCGGGAGAAAACATCCTTTTCTGGACTGTGTCCAGAATCATCCCTAGGAACAGTAGACGTGTCGTCGGAAAAAACTGCGATTTTGGAATATTTAGAATCCACTCGTGCTGTCGTAGAACTACTTAAGATAGTGCTACTCCGACCTCCAACTGTTCTCTGGACCTTGCCCTTATCAGGAAAGCGTCCATATTTCTTTTAAGAAGAATCATCATTTCCCGCCATTACCTTGGTAAAGACCCGGGGTGCCGTGGACAATCCAAACGGCAGCGTCTGAACTGATAGTGACAGTTCTGTACCACGAACCTGAGGTACCCTTGGTGAGAAGGGCAAATTTGGACATGTAGGTAAGCGTCCCTGATATCCAGTGACACCATATCGTCCCCTTCTTCCTGGTTCGCTATCACTGCTCTGAGTGACTCCATCTTGATTTGAACGCTTGTATGTAAGTGTTCAAATATTTCAGATCTCACCTAGCCGTCTGGCTTCAGTACCACAATATAGTGTGGAATAATACCCCTTCCCTTGTTGTAGAAGGGGTACTTTGATTATCACCTGCTGGGAATACAGCCTGTGAATTGTTCCCAATACTGCCTCCCTGTCGGAGGGAGACGTTGGTAAAGCAGACTTCAGGAACTTGTGAGGGGGAGACGTCTCGAATTTCCAATGTACACCTGGGATACTACGTGTAGGATCCAGGAGTCCACTTGTGAGTGAGCCCACTGCGTGCTGAAACTCTTGAGATGACCCCCTACCGCACCTGAGTCCGCTTGTACGGCCCCAGCGTCATGCTGCGGACTTGGCAGAAGCTGTGGAGGGCTTCTGTTCCTGGGAATGGGCTGCCTGCTGCAGTCTTCTTCCCTTTCCTCTACCCCTGGGCAGATATGACTGGCCCTTTTGCCCGCCTGCCCTTATGGGGACGAAAGGACTGAGACTGAAAAGACTGTGTCCTTTTCTGCTGAGATGTGACTTGGGGTAACAAAAGGTGGATTTTTCAGCTGTTGCCATGGCCACCAGGTCCGATGGACCGCCCCTTTATACGGCAATACTTCCATGTGCCGTCTGGAATCTGCATCACCTGACCACTGTCGTCTGGCAGATATGGACATCACATTTACTCTTGATGCCAGAATGCAAATATCCCTCTGCGCATCTCGCATATATAGAAATGCATCCTTAAAATGCTCTATAGTCAATAAAATCTTGTCCCTGTCAAGGGTATCAATATTTTCAGTCAGGAAATCCGACCAAGCCCCCTCAGCGCTGC
>NC_086444.1:1226116591-1226119091 GCF_028390025.1 Pseudophryne corroboree
CCAGCGAAGAATCCTTGCAGTTTCTGCCATTGCCCTCCTGCTTCTTGTGCCGCCCTGTCTGTTTACGTGGGCGACTGCCGTGATGTTGTCCCACTGGATCAATACCGGCTGACCTTGAAGCAGAGGTCTTGCTAAGCTTAGAACATTGTAAATTGCCCTTAGCTCCAGTATATTTATGTGGAGAGAAGTCTCCAGACTTGATCACACTCCCTGGAAATTTTTTCCCCTGTGTGACTGCTCCCCAGCCTCTCAGGCTGGCATCTGTGGTCACCAGGACCCAGTCCTGAATGCCGAATCTGCGGCCCTTTAGTAGATGAGCACTCTGCAGCCACCGCAGAAGAAACACCCTTGTCCTTGGAGACAGGGTTATCCGCTGATGCATCTGAAGATGCGATCCGGACCATTTTTCCAGCAGATCCCACTGAAAAGTTCTTGCGTGAAATCTGCCGAATGGAATCGCTTCGTAAGAAGCCACCATTTTTCCCAGGACCCTTGTGCAATGATGCACTGACACTTTTCCTGGTTTTAGGAGGTTCCTGACTAGCTCGGATAACTCCCTGGCTTTCTTCTCCGGGAGAAACACCTTTTTCTGGACTGTGTCCAGAATCATCCCTAGGAACAGCAGACGTGTCGTCGGAAACAGCTGCGGTTTTGGAATATTTAGAATCCACCCGTGCTGTCGTAGAACTACTTGAGATAGTGCTACTCCGACCTCCAACTGTTCTCTGGACCTTGCCCCTATCAGGAGATCGTCCATTTTCTTTGAAGAAGAATCATCATTTCGGCCATTACCTTGGTAAGGACCCGGGGTGCCGTGGACAATCCAACCGGCAGCGTCTGAAACTGATAGTGACAGTTCTGTACCACGAACCTGAGGTACCCTTGGTGAGAAGGGCAAATTGGGACATGGAGGTAAGCGTCCCTGATATCCAGTGACACCATATAGTCCCCTTCTTCCTGGTTCGCTATCACTGCTCTGAGTGACTCCATCTTGATTTGAACCTTTGTATGTAAGTGTTCAAATATTTCAGATTTAGAATAGGTCTCACCGAGCCGTCTGGCTTCAGTACCACAATATAGTGTGGAATAATACCCCTTTCCTTGTTGTAGGAGGGGTACTTTGATTATCACCTGCTGGGAATACAGCTTGTGAATTGTTTCCACTACTGCCTCCCTGTCGGAGGGAGACGTTGGTAAAGTAGACTTCAGGAACCTGCGAGGGGGAGACGTCTCGAATTTCCAATCTGTACCCCTGGGATACTACTTGTAGGATCCAGGGGTCCACTTGCGAGTGAGCCCACTGCGTGCTGAAACTCTTGAGACGACCCCCCCACCGCACCTGAGTCCGCTTGTACGGCCCCAGCGTCATGCTGAGGACTTGGCAGAAGCGGTGGAGGGCTTCTGTTCCTGGGAATGGGCTGCCTGCTGCAGTCTTCTTCCCTTTCCTCTATCCCAAGGCAGATATGACTGGCCTTTTTCCCGCTTGCCCTTATGGGGATGAAAGGACTGAGGCTGAAAAGACGTTGTCTTTTTCTCCTTTATACGGCAATACTTCCATGTGCCGTTTGGAATCTGCATCACCTGACCACTGTCGTGTCCATAAACAACTTCTGGCAGATATGGACATCGCACTTACTCTTGATGCCAGAGTGCAAATATCCCTCTGTGCATCTCGCATATATAGAAATGCATCCTTTAAATGCTCTATAGTCAATAAAACACTGTCCCTGTCAAGGGTATCAATATTTTCAGTCAGGGAATCCGACCAAGCCACCCCAGCGCTGCACATCCAGGCTGAGGCGATCGCTGGTCGCGGTAGAACACCAGTATGTGTGTATATACTTTTTAGGATATTTTCCAGCCTCCTATCACCTGGCTCCTTGAGGGCGGCCCTATCTGGAGACGGTACCGCCACTTGTTTTGATAAGCGTGTGAGCGCCTTATCCACCCTAAGGGGTGTTTCCCAACGCGCCCTAACTTCTGGCGGGAAAGGGTATACCGCCAATAATTTTCTATCGGGGGAAACCCACGCATCATCACACACTTCATTTAATTTATCTGATTCAGGAAAAACTACAGGTAGTTTTTTCACACTCCACATAATACCCTTTTTTGTGGTACTTGTAGTATCAGAAATATGTAACACCTCCTTCATTGCCCTTAACAAGTAACGTGTGGCCCTAAAGGAAAATACGTTTGTTTCTTCACCGTCGACACTGGAGTCAGTGTCCGTGTCTGTGTCTGTGTCGACCGACTGAGGCAAAAGGACGTTTTAACGCCCCTGACGGTGTTTGAGACGCCTGGACAGGTACTAATTGGTTTGCCGGCCGTCTCATGTCGTCAACCGACCTTGCAGCGTGTTGACATTATCACGTAATTCCTTAAATAAGCCATCCATTCCGGTGTCGACTCCCTAGAGAGTGACATCACCATTACAGGCAATTGCTCCGCCTCCTCACCAACATCGTCCTCATACATGTCGACACACACGTACCGACAC
>NC_086444.1:1226124091-1226216357 GCF_028390025.1 Pseudophryne corroboree
CGTGGTCACCAGGACCCAGTCCTGAATGTCGAATCTGCGGCCCTTTCATAGATGAGCACTCTGCAGCCACCGCAGAAGAAAACACCCTTGTCCTTGGAGACAGGGTTATCCGCTGATGCATCTGAAGATGCGATCCGGACCATTTTCCCAGCAGATTCCACTGAAAGGTTCTTGTGTGAAATCTACCGAATGGGATCGCTTTGTAAGAAACCACCATTTTTCACAGGAGCCTTGTGCAATGATGCACTGATACTTTTCCTGGTTTTAGGAGGTTCCTGACTAGCTCGGATAACTCCCTTTTCTGGACTGTGTCCAGAATCATTCCTAGGAACATTAGACGTGTCGTCGGAAAAAGCTGCGATTTTGGAATATTTAGAATCCACTCGTGCTGTCGTAGAACTACTTGAGATAGTGCTACTCCGACCGCCAACTGTTCTCTGGACCTTGCCCTTATCAGGAAAGCGTCCATATTTCTTTTAGGAAGAATCATCATTTCGGCCATTACCATGGTAAAGACCCGGGGTGCCGTGGACAATCCAAACGGCAGCTTCTGAACTGATAGTGACAGTTCTGTACCACGAACCTGAGATACCCTTGGTGAGAAGGGCAAAATTTGGACATGTAGGTAAGCGTCCCTGATATCCAGTGACACCATATCGTCCTGGTTCGCTATCACTGCTCTGAGTGACTCCATCTTGATTTGAACCCTTGTATGTAATTGTTCAAATCTTTTAGATCTCACCGAGCCGTTTGGCTTCAGTACCACAATATAGTGTGGAATAATACCCCTTCTCTTGTTGTAGGAGGGGTACTTTGATTATCACCTGCTGGGAATACAGCCTGTGAATTTTTTTCCCAATACTGCCTCCCTGTCGGAGGGAGACGTTGGTAAAGCAGACTTCAGGAACTTGTGAGGGGAAGACGTCTCGAATTTCCAATGTACACCTGGGATACTACGTGTAGGATCCAGGAGTCCACTTGCGAGTGAGCCCACTGCGTGCTGAAACTCTTGAGATGACCCCCCACCGCACCTGAGTCCGCTTGTATGGCCCCAGCGTCATGCTGCGGACTTGGCAGAAGCTGTGGAGGACTTGTGTTCCTGGGAATGGGCTGCCTGCTGCAGTCTTCTTCCCTTTCCTCTAACCCTGGGCAGATATGACTGGCCTTTTGCCCGCCTGCCTTTATGGGTACGAAAGGACTGAGACTGAAAAGACTGTGTCCTTTTCTGCTGAGATGTGACTTGGGGTAACAAAAGTGGATTTTCCAGCTGTTGCCATGGCCACCAGGTCCGATGGACCGCCCCTTTATACGGCAATACTTCCATGTGCCGTCTGGAATCTGCATCACCTGACCACTGTCGTGTCTATAAACATCGTCTGGCAGATATGGACATCACATCTACTCTTGATGCCAGAATGCAAATATCCCTCTGCGCATCTCGCATATATAGAAATGCATCCTTAAAATGCTCTATAGTCAATAAAATATTGTTCCTGTCAAGGGTATCAATATTTTCAGTCAGGAAATCCGACCAAGCCCCCCCAGAGCTGCACATCCAGGCTGAGGCGATTGCTGGTCGTAGTATAACACCAGTATGTGTGTATATACTTTTTAGGATATTTTTCAGCTTCCTATCAGCTGGCTCTTTGAGGGCGGCCGTATCTGGAGACGGTAACGCCACTTGTTTTTATAAGCGTGTGAGCGCCTTATCCACCCTAAGGTGTGTTTCCCAACTCGCCCTCACTTCTGGCGGGAAAGGGTATACCTCCAATAATTTTCTATCGGAGGAAACCCACGTATCATCACACACTTTAATTTATCTGATTCAGGAAAAACTACAAGTAGATTATTCCCACCCTACATAATACCCTTATTTGTGGTACTTGTAGTATCAGAAATATGTAACACCTCCTTCATTGCCCTTAATATGTAACGTGTGGCCCTAAAGGAAAATACGTTTGTTTCTTCACCGTCGACACTGAAGTCAGTGTCCGTGTCTGTGTCGACCAACTGAGGTAAATGGGCGTTTTTACAAGCCCCTGACGGTGTCTGAGACGCCTGAACAGGTACTAATTTGTTTGCCGGCCGTCTCATGTCGTCAACCGACCTTGCATCGTGTTGACATTATCACGTAATTCCTAAATAAGCCATCCATTCCGGTGTCGACTCCCTAGAGAGTGACATCACCAATACAGGCAATTTGCTCCGCCTCCTCACCAACATCGTCCTCCTACATGTCGACACACACGTACCGACACACAGCACACACACAGGGAATGCTCTGATAGAGGACAGGACCCCACTAGCCCTTTGGGGAGACAGAGGGAGAGTTTGCCAGCACACACCAAAAACGCTATAATTATACAGGGACAACCCCTTATACAAGTGTTTTCCCTTATAGCATTTTCACATATGTAATCATATCGCCAAATAAGTGCCCCCCCTCTCTGTTTTAACCCTGTTTCTGTAGTGCAGTGCAGGGGAGAGCCTGGGAGCCTTCCTCACAGCAGAGCAGAGCAGGAAAATGGCGCCGTGTGCTGAGGAGAATAGGCCCCGCCCCCTAAAACGGCGGGCTCTTCTCCCGGAGTTTGTGAGATCTGGCAGGGGTTAAATACATCCATATAGCCTCAAGGGCTATATGTGATGTATTTTAGCCATAAAAAAGGTATAATACATTGCTGCCCAGGGCGCCCCCCCCAGCGCCCTGCACCCTCAGTGACCGCTGGTATGAAGTGTGCTGACAACAATGGCGCACAGCTGCAGTGCTGTGCGCTACCTTATGAAGACTGAAAGTCTTCTGCCGCCTGTTTCTGGACCTCTGGACCTCTTCAACTTCAGCATCTGCAAGGGGGGTCGGCGGCACGGCTCCGGGACGAACCCCAGGGTGAGACCTGTGTTCCGACTCCCTCTGGAGCTAATGGTGTCCAGTAGCCTAAGAAGCAAATCCATCCTGCACGCAGGTGAGTTTACTTCTCTCCCCTAAGTCCCTCGTTGCAGTGAGCCTGTTGCCAGCAGGACTCACTGAAAATAAAAAACCTAACTTAAACTTTTATTCTAAGCAGCTCAGGAGAGCCACCTAGATTGCACCCTTCTCGGCCGGGCACAAAAATCTAACTGAGGCTTGGAGGAGGGTCATAGGGGGCGGAGCCAGTGCACACCACCTGATCCTAAAGCTTTTATTATTGTGCCCTGTCTCCTGCGGAGCCGCTAAACCCCATGGTCCTGACGGAGTCCCCAGCATCCACTTAGGACGTTAGAGAAATATATATATATATATACACACACACACCATAAGGAAAGCGCCTCTACTGACAGAACTCAGACTACAGCGAGACAGAGCGAGGGAATCACCCTGCTGGGATCACTCCGTTCGATGGCCAGGGATTATTCTATATTAATATAATCTATAATGTATTGGGCGTCACAATGTGCACACAGCACTGTACAAGAGGTCACAAAAACCAACTCACAGCATGCAGTCAGAGCGACGGGTACAGGGGAGGGGAAGCCGCTGTAGAAAGAGGTAGCAGGGAGTTGCCGGAGACACTCTGATCCTTTATCCAGCAAATGGGCGAGCGGACGGTGTCATTAGCCGAGGTGGAAAAGGAGGCAACAGAGCAGGAGGAGGACTGGTGGTAAGAATAGGGGATACTGGGGGAGGAGAGTAGGCAGCCAGAGAAACAGGTTGGAGAAGGGAGGCCAAATGCTGTGCGGCAAGAGGAGAAAAGGAGGCGAGCAGCAGCGCTAAGGATGGATTGGCGAGGAGAGAGGCGGCGTAGAGGGAGGCCGGAAAGGAGGTTACAGATGTGGGGTGAGGAAAGGACGGATCCCAGACACGGTACACAGGTGGCAGATAAACAGAACCTGCTCCAGACGGCCCCAGGCATAACACTACAACACATAACCACTTACCCAGAACGCGTGCTTGGACCACCACCTTGATGAAAGTCTTGTCATTGGCCTCACTGGCCAGGATCATCTCTTCCTTTAACACGCCTTCCTTATGTGCCGTGTACTCACATGTGATGCCGTGTCCTGCAGAGAGAGAACACATAAAACCTCAGATCCTTCTTAATCAGCAGCCATAAGCTGCAGGTGTCCTTACATGTAATTACCCGTACATAGGCGAGAGGATTGGTCTAGTCAGCACTTGGTTCCATAACCGGATGCAGCAGCCGGACACCTCAGTGACGCTGGATTTACAGGGAAACCTTCACTTTCTGATAAAGAGCCCCCCCCCCCCCCTCCCTGCAGGTGCCCCACCCTACTCTAACCCATTCTAATTAATGCTCCACTGACCGCCACAAGTGTATGGTGTGTGACACAGAGGACAAGGACTCCCCCGCCCGCCACCAGTATATGGGGTGTAATACCGGGTACAGCGGCTCCTCCGCCCGGCACCAGTATATGGGGTGTAATACCGGGTACAGCGGCTCCTCCGCCCGGCACCAGTATATGGGGTGTAATACCGGGTACAGCGGCTCCTCCGCCCGGCACCAGTATATGGGGTGTAATATCGGGTACAGCGGCTCCTCCGCCCGGCCCCTGTATATGGGGTGTAATGCCGGGTACAGCGGCTCCTCCGCCCGGCACCTGTATATGGGGTGTAATACCGGGTACAGCGGCTCCTCCGCCCGGCACCAGTATATGGGGTGTAATGCCGGGTACAGCGGCTCCTCCGCCCGGCACCAGTATATGGGGTGTAATACCGGGTACAGCGGCTCCTCCGCACGGCCCATGTATATGGGGTGTAATACCAGGTACAGCGGCTCCTCAGCCCGGCACCTGTATATGGGGTGTAATACCGGGTACAGCGGCTCCTCCGCCCGGCACCAGTATATGGGGTGTAATGCCGGGTACAGCGGCTCCTCCGCCCGGCCCCTGTATATGGGGTGTAATGCCGGGTACAGCGGCTCCTCTGCCCGGCCCCTGTATATGGGGTGTAATACCGGGTACAGCGGCTCCTCTGCCCGGCACCTGTATATGGGGTGTAATATCGGGTACAGCGGCTCCTCAGCCCGGCACCTGTATATGGGGTGTAATACCGGGTACAGCGGCTCCTCCGCCCGGCACCAGTATATGGGGTGTAATGCCGGGTACAGCGGCTCCTCCGCCCGGCCCCTGTATATGGGGTGTAATGCCGGGTACAGCGGCTCCTCTGCCCGGCCCCTGTATATGGGGTGTAATACCGGGTACAGCGGCTCCTCTGCCCGGCACCTGTATATGGGGTGTAATATCGGGTACAGCGGCTCCTCAGCCCGGCACCTGTATATGGGGTGTAATACCGGGTACAGCGGCTCCTCCGCCCGGCACCAGTATATGGGGTGTAATGCCGGGTACAGCGGCTCCTCCGCCCGGCCCCTGTATATGGGGTGTAATACCGGGTACAGCGGCTCCTCAGCCCGGCACATGTATATGGGGTGTAATAGCGGGTACAGCGGATCCTCCGCCCGGCCCCTGTATATGGGGTGTAATGCCGGGTACAGCGGCTCCTCTGCCCGGCACCTGTATATGGGGTGTAATACCGGGTGCAGCGGCTCCTCCGCCCGGCACAAGTATATGGGGTGTAATACCGGGTACAGCGGCTCCTCCGCCCGGCACCAGTATATGGGGGTGTAATGCCGGGTACAGCGGCTCCTCTGCCCGGCCCCTGTATATGGGGTGTAATACCGGGTACAGCGGCTCCTCCGCCCGGCACCTGTATATGGGGTGTAATACCGGGTACAGCGGCTCCTCCGCCCGGCACCTGTATATGCGGTGTAATACCGGGTGCAGCGGCTCCTCCGCCCGGCACAAGTATAATAAGATTTTACTCACCGGTAAATCTATTTCTCGTAGTCCGTAGTGGATGCTGGGATCTCTAAGGACCATGGAGAATAGCGGCTCCGCAGGAGACTAGGCACAACTAAAAAAAGCTTTAGGACTACCTGGTGTGCACTAGCTCCTCCCTCTATGACCCTCCTCCAGACCTCAGTTAGGATACTGTGCCCGGAAGAGCTGACACAATAAGGAAAGGATTTTGAATCCCGGGTAAGACTCATACCAGCCACACCAATCACACCATATAACTTGTGATACAATACCCAGTTACCAGTATGAAATATAACTGAGCCTCTCAACAGATGGCTCAACAATAACCCTTTAGTTCACAGGTTCTCAAACTCGGTCCTCAGGACCCCACACAGTGCATGTTTTGCAGGTCTCCTCACAGAATCACAAGTGAAATAATTAGCTCCACCTGTGGACCTTTAAAATGGGTCAGTGAGTAATTAATACACCTGTGCACTTGCTGGGTTACCTGCAAAACATGCACTGTGTGGGGTCCTGAGGACCGAGTTTGAGAACCCCTGCTTTAGTTAAACAATAACTATATACAAGTATTGCAGACAATCCGCACTTGGGACGGGCGCCCAGCATCCACTACGGACTACGAGAAATAGATTTACCGGTGAGTAAAATCTTATTTTCTCTGACGTCCTAGTGGATGCTGGGAACTCCGTAAGGACCATGGGGATTATACCAAAGCTCCCAAACGGGCGGGAGAATGCGGATGACTCTGCAGCACCGAATGAGCGAACTCTAGGTCCTCCTCAGCCAGGGTATCAAACTTGTAGAATTTAGCAAATGTGTTTGACCCCGACCAAGTAGCTGCTCGGCAAAGTTGTAAAGCCGAGACCCCTCGGGCAGCCGCCCAAGAAGAGCCCACCTTGCTCGTGGAATGGGCTTTTACAGATTTAGGATGCGGCAGTCCAGCCGCAGAATGTGCAAGTTGAATCGTGCTACAGATCCAGCGAGCAATAGTCTGCTTTGAAGCAGGCGCACCCAACTTGTTGGGCGCATGCAGGATAAATAGCGAGTCAGTCTTTCTGACTCCAGCTGTCCTGGAAACATAGATTTTTAGGGCCCGGACTACGTCCAGCAACTTGGAGTCCTCCAAGTCACGAGTAGCCGCAGGCACCACAATAGGCTGGTTCAAATGAAAAGCTGAAACCACCTTTGGGAGAAATTGGGGACGAGTCCTCAATTCCGCCCTATCCATATGGAAAATCAGATAAGGGCTTTTACAAGACAAAGCCGCCAATTCTGACACACGCCTGGCCGAAGCCAAGGCCAACAGCATGACCACTGTCCACGTGAGATATTTTAGTTCCACGGTTTTAAGTGGTTCAAACCAATGCGACTTTAGGAAATCCAACACCACGTTGAGATCCCAAGGTGCCACTGGGGGCACAAAAGGGGGCTGAATATGCAGCACTCCCTTAACAAATGTCTGAACTTCAGGTAGTGAAGCCAGTTCTTTTTGGAAGAAAATCGATAGAGCTGAAATCTGGACCTTAATGGAACCCAATTTTAGGCCCATAGTCACCCCTGACTGTAGGAAGTGCAGAAATCGACCTAGCTGAAATTCCTCCGTTGGGGCCTTCCTGGCCTCACACCACGCAACATATTTCCGCCATATGCGGTGATAATGGTTTGCGGTCACTTCTTTCCTAGCTTTAATAAGCGTAGGGATAACTTCCTCCGGAATGCCCTTTTCCTTCAGGATCCGGCGTTCAACCGCCATGCCGTCAAACGCAGCCGCGGTAAGTCTTGGAACAGACAGGGCCCCTGCTGCAGCAGGTCCTGTCTGAGCGGCAGAGGCCATGGGTCCTCTGAGATCATTTCTTGAAGTTCTGGGTACCAAGCTCTTCTTGGCCAATCCGGAACAATGAGTATAGTTCTTACTCCTCTCCTTCTTATTATTCTCAGTACCTTGGGTATGAGAGGCAGAGGAGGGAACACATACACCGACTGGTACACCCACGGTGTTACCAGAGCGTCCACAGCTATCGCCTGAGGGTCCCTTGACCTGGCGCAATATCTTTTTAGCTTTTTGTTGAGGCGGGACGCCATCATGTCCACCTGTGGCCTTTCCCACCGGTGTACAATCATTTGGAAGACATCTGGATGAAGTCCCCACTCTCCCGGGTGGAGGTCGTGTCTGCTGAGAAAGTCTGCTTCCCAGTTGTCCACTCCGGGAATGAACACTGCTGACAGTGCTAACACATGATTTTCCACCCATCGGAGAATCCTTGTGGCTTCTGCCATTGCCATCCTGCTTCTTGTGCCGCCCTGTCGGTTTACATGGGCGACCGCCGTGATGTTGTCTGACTGGATCAGCACCGGCTGGTGTTGAAGCAGGGGTCTTGCCTGACTTAGGGCATTGTAAATGGCCCTTAGTTCCAGAATATTTATGTGTAGGGAAGTCTCCTGACTTGTCCATAGTCCCTGGAAGTTTCTTCCCTGTGTGACTGCCCCCCAACCTCGAAGGCTGGCATCCGTGGTCACCAGGACCCAGTCCTGTATGCCGAATCTGCGGCCCTCTAGAAGATGAGCACTCTGCAGCCACCACAACAGCGACACCCTGGTCCTTGGAGACAGGGTTATCAGCCGATGCATCCGAAGATGCGATCCGGACCACTTGTCCAACAGATCCCACTGAAAGATCCTTGCATGGAACCTTCCGAATGGAATTGCTTCGTAAGAAGCCACCATCTTTCCCAGGACTCGCGAGCAGTGGTGCACCGACACCTGTTTTGGTTTTAGGAGGTCTCTGACTAGAGATGACAACTCCTTGGCCTTCTCCTCCGGGAGAAATACTTTTTTCTGTTCTGTGTCCAGAACCATCCCCAGGAACAGTAGACGCGTTGTAGGAACCAGCTGCGACTTTGGAATATTCAGGATCCAGCCGTGCTGTTGTAGCACTTCCCGAGCTAGTGCTACACTGATCAACAACTGTTCCCTGGACCTCGCCTTTATAAGGAGATCGTCCAAGTACGGGATAATTAAAACTCCCTTTCTCCGAAGGAGTATCATCATTTCGGCCATTACCTTGGTAAATACCCTCGGTGCCGTGGACAGACCAAACGGCAACGTCTGGAATTGGTAATGACAGTCCTGTACCACAAATCTGAGGTACTCCTGGTGAGGAGGGTAAATGGGGACATGCAGGTAAGCATCCTTTATGTCCAGTGATACCATGGAATCCCCCTCGTCCAGGCTTGCAATCACCGCCCTGAGCGATTCCATCTTGAACTTGAACCTTCTTATATAAGTGTTCAAGGATTTTAAATTTAAAATGGGTCTCACCGAACCGTCCGGTTTCAGGTCCCACAAACATTGTGGAATAGTAACCCCGGCCTTGTTGAAGGAGGGGTACCTTGATTATCACCTGCTGAGAATACAGCTTGTGAATCGCCTCCAGCACTGCCTCCCTGTCCGGGGGAGCTGTCGGCAAGGCAGATTTGAGGAAACGGCGAGGGGGAGACGTCTCGAATTCCAGCTTGTACCCCTGAGATACTACTTGTAGAATCCAGGGATCCACCAGTGAGCGAGCTGAAGTTCTTGAGACGGGCCCCCACCGTACCTGGCTCCGCATGTGGAGCCCCAGCGTCATGCGGTGGACTTAGAGGAAGCGGGGGAGGACTTTTGTTCCTGGGAACTGGCTGTATGTTGCAGCTTTTTCCCTCTACCTCTGCCTCTGGGCAGAAAGGACGCGCCTCTAACCCGCTTGCCTTTCTGGGGCCGAAAGGACTGTACCTGATAATACGGTGCTTTCTTTGGCTGTGAGGGAACATGGGGTAAAAATGCTGACTTCCCAGCTGTCGCTGTGGAAACGAGGTCCGAGAGACCATCCCCAAACAACTCCTCACCCTTGTAAGGCAATACTTCCATGTGCCTTTTAGAATCTGCATCTCCTGTCCACTGCCGAGTCCACAATCCTCTCCTGGCAGAAATGGACATTGCGTTTATTTTAGATGCCAGCCGGCAAATATCCCTCTGTGCATCTCTCATGTACAAGACAGCGTCTTTAATATGCTCTACGGTTAGCAATATAGTGTCCCTGTCTAGGGTATCAATGTTTTCCGACAGGGAATCTGACCACGCAGCTGCAGCACTGCACATCCATGCTGAAGCAATAGCCGGTCTCAGTATAATACCTGAGTGTGTATATACAGACTTCAGGATAGCCTCCTGCTTTCTATCTGCAGGCTCCTTTAGGACGGCCGTGTCCGGAGACGGTAGTGCCACCTTTTTTGACAGACGTGTGAGCGCTTTATCCACCCTAGGGGATGTCTCCCAACGTAACCTGTCCTCTGGTCGGGAAAGGGTACGCCATTAATAACTTTTTAGAAATTACCAGTTTCTTATCGGGGGAAGCCCACGCTTCTTCACACACTTCATTTAATTCATCAGATGGGGGAAAAACCACTGGTAGTTTTTTCTCCCCAAACATATTACCCCAGGTACCACAAAAAAGGGTATTATCAGAAATATGCAACACATTTTTCATTGCCGTAATCATGTAACGGGTGGCTCTATTGGAATGTACACTAGTCTCATCATCGTCGACACTGGAGTCAGTATCCGTGTCGACATCTGAGGTAGCGGGCGTTTTAGAGCCCCTGATGGCATTAGAGACGTCTGGGCATGCACAGGCTGAGAAGCCGGCTGTCCCACATCTGCTATGTCGTCAAACCTTTTATGTAAGGAGTTGACACTGTCGCATAATTCCTTCCACATAACCATCCACTCAGGTGTCGACCCCGCAGGGGGTGACATCACATTTATCGGCACCTGCTCCGCCTCCACATAAGCCTCCTCATCAAACATGTCGACACAGCCGTACCGACACACCGCACACACACAGGGAATGCTGTGACTGAGGACAGGACCCCACAAAGTCCCTTGGGGAGACAGAGAGAGAGTATGCCAGCACACACCAGAGCGCTATATATAATGTAGGGATTCACACTATACATACAGTGATTTTTCCCTTATAGCTGCTATTAATATATAGATTCTGCGCCTAAATTTAGTGCCCCCCCTCTCTTTTTACCCTAAGAAGTGTGGAAACTGCAGGGGAGAGCCTTGGGAGCGTCCTTCCAGCGGAGCTGTGAGAGGAAATGGCACCAGTGTGCTGAGGGAGATAACCCCGCCCCTTTCTCGGCGGGCTTCTCCCGCTTTTTTATGGAATATATGGCAGGGGATTTTACACATATATAGTCTTAATGACTATATTATGTGTTCTTTTGCCAGTAAGGTACTCTTATTGCAGCCCCAGGGTGCGCCCCCCCCCACCCCAGCGCCCTGCACCCATCAGTGACCGGAGTGTGTGGTGTGCATGGGGAGCAATGGCGCACAGCTGCAGTGCTGTGCGCTACCTTAATGAAGACCGAAGTCTTCTGCCGCCGATTTTCAGGAACATCTTCTTGCTTTGCAAGGGGGACGGCGGCGCGGCTCCGGGAACGGACGACCGAGGCTGGGCCTGTGTTCGATCCCTCTGGAGCTAATGGTGTCCAGTAACCTAAGAAGCCCAAGCTAGCTGCAAGCAGGTAGGTCCGCTTCTCTCCCCTAAGTCCCTCGTAGCAGTGAGTCTGTTGCCAGCAGATCTCACTGAAAATAAAAAACCTAAATATAACTTTCTTTTCTAAGAGCTCAGTAGAGCCCCTAGTGTGCATCCAGCTCAGCCGGGCACAAAATTCTAACTAAGGTCTGGAGGAGGGTCATAGAGGGAGGAGCCAGTGCACACCAGGTAGTCCTAAAGCTTTCTTTAGTTGTGCCCAGTCTCCTGCGGAGCCACTATTCCCCATGGTCCTTACGGAGTTCCCAGCATCCACTAGGACGTCAGAGAAATGGGGTGTAATACCGGCTACAGCGGCTCCTCCGCCCGGCCCCTGTATATGGGGTGTAATACTGGGTACAGCTGCTCCTCCGCCCAGCACATGTATATGGGGGTGTAATGCCGGGTACAGCGGCTCTTCTGCCCGGCACCTGTATATGGGGTGTAATACCGGGTACAGCAGCTCCTCCGCCCGGCACCTGTATATGGGGTGTACTGCCGGGGACAGCGGCTCCTCCGCCCGGCACCTGTATATGGGGTGTAATGCCGGGTACAGCGGCGACTCCGCCCGGCCCCTGTATTGGGGTGTAATGCCGGGTACAACGGCTCCTCCGCCCAACACCTGTATATGGGGTGTAATACCGGGTACAGCGGCTCCTCCGCCCGGCACCTGTATATGGGGTGTAATACCGGGTACAGCGGCTCCTCCGCCCGGCACCTGTATATGGGGTGTAATACCGGGTACAGCGGCTCCTCCGCCCGGCCCCTGTATATGGGGTGTAATGCCGGGTACATCGGCTCCTCCGCCCGGCCCCTGTATATGGGGTGTAATGCCGGGTACAGCGGCTCCTCCGCCCGGCACCTGTATATGGGGTGTAATGCCGGGTACAGCGGCTCCTCCGCCCGGCCCCTGTATATGGGGTGTAATACCGGGTACAGCGGCTCCTCCGCCCGGCACATGTATATGGGGGTGTAATACCGGGTACAGCGGCTCCTCCGCCCGGCCCCTGTATATGGGGTGTAATACCAGGTACAGCGGCTCCTCCGCCCGGCCCCTGGATATGGGGTGTAATACCGGGTACAGCGGCTCCTCCGCCCGGCACCTGTATATGGGGTGTAATGCCGGGTACAGCGGCTCCTCCGCCCGGCCCCTGTATATGGGGTGTAATGCCGGGTACAGCGGATCCTCCGCCCGGCCCCTGTATATGGGGTGTAATACCGGGTACAGTGGATCCTCCGCCCGGCCCATGTATATGGGGTGTAATGCCGGGTACAGCGGCGACTCCGCCCGGCCCCTGTATATGGGGTGTAATACCGGGTACAGCGGCTCCTCCGCCCGGCACCTGTATATGGGGTGTAATGCCGGGTACAGCGGCGACTCCGCCCGGCCCCTGTATTGGGGTGTAATGCCGGGGACAGCGGCTCCTCCGCCCGGCACCTGTATATGGGGTGTAATGCCGGGTACAGCGGCGACTCCGCCCGGCCCCTGTATTGGGGTGTAATGCCGGGTACAACGGCTCCTCCGCCCAACACCTGTATATGGGGTGTAATGCCGGGTACAGCGGCTCCTCCGCCCGGCACCTGTATATGGGGTGTAATGCCGGGTACAGCGGCGACTCCGCCCGGCACATGTATATGGGGTGTAATACCGGGTACAGCGGCTCCTCCGCCCGGCACCTATATATGGGGTGTAATACCGGGTACAGCGGCTCCTCTGCCCGGCCCCTGTATATGGGGTGTAATGCCGGGTACAGCGGCTCCTCCGCCCGGCACATGTATATGGGGTGTAATGCCGGGTACTGCGGCTCCTCCGCCCGGCCCCTGTATATGGGGTGTAATACCGGGTACAGCGGCTCCTCCGCCCGGCACCTGTATATGGGGTGTAATACCAGGTACTGCGGCTCCTCCGCCCGGCACATGTATATGGGGTGTAATGCCGGGTGCAGCGGATCCTCCGCCCGGCCCTTGTATATGGGGTGTAATGCCGGGTACAGCGGCTCCTCCGCCCGGCACCTGTATATGGGGTGTAATGCCGGGTACAGCGGCTCCTCCGCCCGGCCCCTGTATATGGGGTGTAATGCCGGGTACAGCGGCTCCTCCGCCCGGCCCCTGTATATGGGGTGTAATACCGGGTACAGCGGATCCTCCGCCCGGCCCATGTATATGGGGTGTAATGCCGGGTACAGCGGCGACTCCGCCCGGCACCTGTATATGGGGTGTAATACCAGGTACAGCGGCTCCTCCGCCCGGCACCTGTATATGGGGTGTAATGCCGGGTACAGCGGCGACTCCGCCCGGCCCCTGTATTGGGGTGTAATACCGGGTACTGCGGCTCCTCCGCCCGGCACATGTATATGGGGTGTAATGCCGGGTACTGCGGCTCCTCCGCCCGGCCCTTGTATATGGGGTGTAATGCCGGGTACAGCGGCTCCTCCGCCCGGCCCCTGTATATGGGGTGTAATGCCGGGTACAGCGGCTCCTCCGCCCGGCCCCTGTATATGGGGTGTAATGCCGGGTACAGCGGCTCCTCCGCCCGGCCCCTGTATATGGGGTGTAATGCCGGGTACAGCGGCGACTCCGCCCGGCCCCTGTATATGGGGTGTAATACCGGGTACAGCGGCTCCTCCGCCCGGCACCTGTATATGGGGTGTAATGCCGGGTACAGCGGCGACTCCGCCCGGCCCCTGTATTGGGGTGTAATGCCGGGGACAGCGGCTCCTCCGCCCGGCACATGTATATGGGGTGTAATACCGGGTACTGCGGCTCCTCCGCCCGGCCCCTGTATATGGGGTGTAATACCGGGTACAGCGGCTCCTCCGCCCGGCACCTGTATATGGGGTGTAATGCCGGGTACAGCGGCTCCTCCGCCCGGCACCTGTATATGGGGTGTAATGCCGGGTACAGCGGCTCCTCCGCCCGGCCCCTGTATATGGGGTGTAATGCCGGGTACAGCGGCTCCTCCGCCCGGCACATGTATATGGGGTGTAATACCGGGTACAGCGGCTCCTCCGCCCGGCACCTGTATATGGGGTGTAATACCGGGTACAGCGGCTCCTCCGCCCGGCACCTGTATATGGGGTGTAATGCCGGGTACAGCGGCTCCTCCGCCCGGCCCCTGTATATGGGGTGTAATGCCGGGTACAGCGGCTCCTCCGCCCCGCCCCTGTCTATGGGGTGTAATACCGGGTACTGCGGCTCCTCCGCCCGGCACATGTATATGGGGTGTAATACCGGGTACAGCGGCTCCTCCGCCCGGCACCTGTATATGGGGTGTAATGCCGGGTACAGCGGATCCTCCGCCCAGCACCTGTATATGGGGTGTAATGCCGGGTACAGCGGATCCTCCGCCCAGCACCTGTATATGGGGTGTAATGCCGGGTACAGCGGATCCTCCGCCCAGCACCTGTATATGGGGTGTAATGCCGGGTACAGCGGATCCTCCGCCCAGCACCTGTATATGGGGTGTAATGCCGGGTACAGCGGATCCTCCGCCCGGCACCTGTATATGGGGTGTAATACCGGGTACAGCGGCTCCTCCGCCCGGCACCTATATATGGGGTGTAATACCGGGTACAGCGGCTCCTCTGCCCGGCCCCTGTATATGGGGTGTAATACCGGGTACAGCGGCTCCTCCGCCCGGCACATGTATATGGGGTGTAATGCCGGGTACTGCGGCTCCTCCGCCCGGCCCCTGTATATGGGGTGTAATACCGGGTACAGCGGCTCCTCCGCCCGGCACCTGTATATGGGGTGTAATACCGGGTACTGCGGCTCCTCCGCCCGGCACATGTATATGGGGTGTAATGCCGGGTGCAGCGGATCCTCCGCCCGGCCCTTGTATATGGGGTGTAATACCGGGTACAGCGGCTCCTCCGCCCGGCACCTGTATATGGGGTGTAATGCCGGGTACAGCAGCTCCTCCGCCCGGCCCCTGTATATGGGGTGTAATGCCGGGTACAGCGGCTCCTCCGCCCGGCCCCTGTATATGGGGTGTAATGCCGGGTACAGCGGCTCCTCCGCCCGGCCCCTGTATATGGGGTGTAATACCGGGTACAGCGGCTCCTCCGCCCGGCACCTGTATATGGGGTGTAATGCCGGGTACAGCGGCGACTCCGCCCGGCCCCTGTATTGGGGTGTAATACCGGGTACTGCGGCTCCTCCGCCCGGCACATGTATATGGGGTGTAATGCCGGGTACTGCAGCTCCTCCGCCCGGCCCTTGTATATGGGGTGTAATACCGGGTACAGCGGCTCCTCCGCCCGGCCCCTGTATATGGGGTGTAATGCCGGGTACAGCGGCTCCTCCGCCCAGCCCCTGTATATGGGGTGTAATGCCGGGTACAGCGGCTCCTCCGCCCGGCCCCTGTATATGGGGTGTAATGCCGGGTACAGCGGCGACTCCGCCCGGCCCCTGTATATGGGGTGTAATGCCGGGTACAGCGGCGACTCCGCCCGGCCCCTGTATTGGGGTGTAATGCCGGGGACAGCGGCTCCTCCGCCCGGCACATGTATATGGGGTGTAATACCGGGTACTGCGGCTCCTCCGCCCGGCCCCTGTATATGGGGTGTAATACCGGGTACAGCGGCTCCTCCGCCCGGCACCTGTATATGGGGTGTAATGCCTGGTACAGCGGCTCCTCCGCCCGGCACCTGTATATGGGGTGTAATGCCGGGTACAGCGGCTCCTCCGCCCGGCCCCTGTATATGGGGTGTAATGCCGGGTACAGCGGATCCTCCGCCCAGCACCTGTATATGGGGTGTAATGCCGGGTACAGCGGATCCTCCGCCCGGCCCCTGTATATGGGGTGTAATGCCGGGTACAGCGGATCCTCCGCCCGGCCCCTGTATATGGGGTGTAATGCCGGGTACAGCGGATCCTCCGCCCGGCACCTGTATATGGGGTGTAATGCCGGGTACAGCGGATCCTCCGCCCGGCACCTGTATATGGGGTGTAATGCCGGGTACAGCGGATCCTCCGCCCGGCCCCTGTCTATGGGGTGTAATGCCGGGGACAGCGGATCCTCCGCCCGGCCCCTGTATATGGGGTGTAATGCCGGGGACAGCGGCTCCTCCGCCCGGCCCCTGTATATGGGGTGTAATACCGGGTACTGCGGCTCCTCCGCCCGGCACATGTATATGGGGTGTAATGCCGGGTACAGCGGCTCCTCCGCCCGGCACCTGTATATGGGGTGTAATGCCGGGTACAGCGGATCCTCCGCCCAGCACCTGTATATGGGGTGTAATGCCGGGTACAGCGGATCCTCCGCCCAGCACCTGTATATGGGGTGTAATGCCGGGTACAGCAGATCCTCCGCCCAGCACCTGTATATGGGGTGTAATGCCGGATACAGCGGATCCTCCGCCCAACACCTGTATATGGGGTGTAATGCCGGGTGCAGCAAATCCTCTGCCCGACACCTGTATATTGGGGTGTAATGCCGGGTACAGCGGATCCTCTGCCCGGCCCCTGTATTGGGGTGTAATGCCGGGTGCAGCGGTATGTGGGGTTCTGAAGACTGACACAGGAACCACATTAAACTGGAGAGCGCCTGTCCCGAGTACCTGGTCCAGGCCTGCAGACGTCCTCCGAGCTGGCCGTTCTGCTGCCATGTAAATGAAATTACATTGCTATTTGCAGCCAGCTTAATTCTCCTAATGAGTTTGCGAATCTTAAACCAATTTTCCCTGTGCCCTGGATAATGTCAGTAAATGGACGAGCGTGTCTGCAGAGGGAAGGCATCTATTAGTGGGCTCTTAGCAGAACATCTGTATGAATCACTGCTCACATTACAGAGTAATAGCCGTGTTCTGTGGCTGTGATCATAGGATCATTATTATGTACCTGCTGGACCATTACATACTGTAGGATCACTGGCATGTATGTACGCTGAGTACGGGGGTGCGAGCACACTGCAGGTACCATGCTGCAATTGGTGACATTTACATTACAGCCCTTCATCACCCCCCCCCCCACATAATCCCAGGAATAGATCGCTGTACATCATTTACCATTAGACTTCATGTAAGTGGTTAATTGCTCAGCAGATATCACACGCAGCCCACCTATAGCAGACGCAATCTGCCGGCAGCCGGATCTCGCACTTAGCACAGCTCACACCATATGGAGGAAGATCTGTGCAGGGTACACACAAGGCAGATATATGGAGGAAGATCTGTGCAGGGTACACACAAGGCAGATATAGGGAGGAAGATCTGTGCAGGGTACACACAAGGCAGATATAGGGAGGAAGATCTGTGCAGGGTACACACAAGGTAGATATAGGGAGGAAGATCTGTGCAGGGTACACACAAGGCAGATATAGGGAGGAAGATCTGTGCAGGGTACACACAAGGCAGATATAGGGAGGAAGATCTGTGCAGGGTACACACAAGGCAGATATAGGGAGGAAGATCTGTGCAGGGTACACACAAGGCAGATATAGGCAGCATCTGTGCCTATTTGCTCAGGACATTGGATGAAGCCGTCCTCGCAGGATCATGCCCGCCATGTATGTACTCCACACACACACTATACAGCGTACGCAGCACAATGGCTGCCGCCTCTATCAGCAGTAACATGGAGATTGTGTGCGTCACACCGCGTACTCGCAGTAACATGGGAAAGGCAATAATAAGATTTTACTTACCGATAAATCTATTTCTCGTAGTCCGTAGTGGATGCTGGGGACTCCGTCAGGACCATGGGGAATAGCGGCTCCGCAGGAGACAGGGCACAAAAGTAAAAGCTTTAGGATCAGGTGGTGTGCACTGGCTCCTCCCCCTATGACCCTCCTCCAAGCCTCAGTTAGGATACTGTGCCCGGACGAGCGTACACAATAAGGAAGGATTTTGAATCCCGGGTAAGACTCATACCAGCCACACCAATCACACTGTACAACCTGTGATCTGAACCCAGTTAACACCCGATTTTTGTACCAATAACTATGTACAAGTATTGCAGACAATCCGCACTTGGGATGGGCGCCCAGCATCCACTACGGACTACGAGAAATAGATTTATCGGTAAGTAAAATCTTATTTTCTCTAACGTCCTAGTGGATGCTGGGGACTCCGTCAGGACCATGGGGATTATACCAAAGCTCCCAAACGGGCGGGAGAAGGCGGATGACTCTGCAGCACCGAATGAGAGAACTCCAGGTCCTCTTTAGCCAGGGTATCAAATTTGTAGAATTTTACAAACGTGTTCTCCCCCCGACCACGTAGCTGTTCGGCAGAGTTGTAATGCCGAGACCCCTCTGGCAGCCGCCCAGGATGAGCCCACCTTCCTTGTGGAATGGGCATTTACATATTTTGGCTGTGGCAGGCCTGCCACAGAATGTGCAAGCTGAATTGTACTACACATCCAACTAGCAATCGTCTGCTTAGAAGCAAGAGCACCCAGTTTGTTGGGTGCATACAGGATAACAGCAAGTCAGTTTTCCTGACTCCAGCCGTCCTGGAAACCGATATTTTCAGGGCCCTGACAACATCTAGCAACTTGGAGTCCTCCAAGTCCCTAGTAGCCGCAGGTACCACAATAAGCTGGTTCAGGTGAAACACTGACACCACCTTAGGGAGAAACTGGGGACGAGTCCGCAGCTCTGCCCTGTCCGAATGGACAATCAGATATGGGCTTTTGTGAGACAAAGCCGCCAATTCTGACACTCGCCTGGCCGAGGCCAGGGCCAACAGCATGGTCACTTTCCATGTGAGATATTTCAAATCCACAGATTTGAGCGGTTTAAACCAATGTGATTTGAGGAATCCCAGAACTACGTTGAGATCCCACAGTGCCACTGGAGGCACAAAAGGGGGTTGTATATGCAGTACTCCCTTGACAAACTTCTGGACTTCAGGAACTGAAGCCAATTCTTTCTGGAAGAAAATCGACAGGGACGAAATTTGAACCTTAATGGACCCCAATTTGAGGCCCATAGACACTCCTGTTTGCAGGAAATGCAGGAATCGACCGAGTTGAAATTTCTTCGTGGGGCCTTCCTGGCCTCACACCACGCAACATATTTTCGCCACATGTGGTGATAATGTTGTGCGGTCACCTCCTTCCTGGCTTTGACTAGGGTAGGAATGACCTCTTCCGGAATGCCTTTTTCCCTTAGGATCCGGCGTTCAACCGCCATGCCGTCAAACGCAGCCGCGGTAAGTCTTGGAACAGACATGGTACGTGCTGAAGCAAGTCCCTTCTTAGCGGCAGAGGTCATGAGTCCTCTGTGAGTATCTCTTGAAGTTCCGGGTACCAAGTCCTTCCTGGCCAATCCGGAGCCACGAGTATAGTTCTTACTCCTCTACGTCTTATAATTCTCAATACCTTGGTGTGTGCTGGCAAACTCTCCCTCTGTCTCCCCAAAGGGCTAGTGGGGTCCTGTCCTCTATCAGAGCATTCCCTGTGTGTGTGCTGTGTGTCGGTACGTGTGTGTCGACATGTATGAGGACGATGTTGGTGAGGAGGCGGAGCAATTGCCTAAAATGGTGATGTCACTCTCTAGGGAGTCGACACCGGAATGGATGGCTTATTTAAGGAATTACGTGATAATGTCAACACGCTGCAAGGTCGGTTGACGACATGAGACGGCCGGCAAACAAATTAGTACCTGTCCAGGCGTCTCAAACACCGTCAGGGGCTGTAAAACGCTCATTTACCTCAGTCGGTCGACACAGACACGGACACTGACTCCAGTGTCGACGGTGAAGAAACAAACGTATTTTCCTTTAGGGCCACACGTTACATGTTAAGGGCAATGAAGGAGGTGTTACATATTTCTGATACTACAAGTACCACAAGAAGGGTATTATGTGGGGTGTGAAAAAACTACCTGTAGTTTTTCCTGAATCAGATAAATTAAATGAAGTGTGTGATGATGCGTGGGTTTCCCCCGATAGAAAATTATTGGCGGTATACCCTTTCCCGCCAGAAGTTAGGGCGCGTTGAGAAACACCCTTTAGGGTGGATAAGGCGCTCACACGCTTATCAAAACAAGTGGCGGTACCGTCTCCAGATAGGGCCGCCCTCAAGGAGCCAGCTGAGAGGCTGGAAAATATCCTAAAAAGGTATATACACACATACTGGTGTTATACTGCGACCAGCGATCGCCTCAGCCTGGATGTGCAGCGCTGGGGTGGCTTGGTCGGATTCCCTGACTGAAAAATAAGAATTTACTTACCGATAATTCTATTTCTCGGAGTCCGTAGTGGATGCTGGGGTTCCTGAAAGGACCATGGGGAATAGCGGCTCCGCAGGAGACAGGGCACAAAAAGTAAAGCTTTAGGATCAGGTGGTGTGCACTGGCTCCTCCCCCTATGACCCTCCTCCAAGCCTCAGTTAGGATACTGTGCCCGGACGAGCGTACACAATAAGGAAGGATTTATGAATCCTGGGTAAGACTCATACCAGCCACACCAATCACACTGTACAACCTGTGATCTGAACCCAGTTAACAGTATGATAACAGCGGAGCCTCTGAAAGATGGCTCACAACAATAATAACCCGATTTTTGTAACTATGTACAAGTATTGCAGATAATCCGCACTTGGGATGGGCGCCCAGCATCCACTACGGACTCCGAGAAATAGAATTATCGGTAAGTAAATTCTTATTTTCTCTATCGTCCTAGTGGATGCTGGGGTTCCTGAAAGGACCATGGGGATTATACCAAAGCTCCCAAACGGGCGGGAGAGTGCGGATGACTCTGCAGCACCGAATGAGAGAACTCCAGGTCCTCCTTAGCCAGGGTATCAAATTTGTAGGATTTTACAAACGTGTTTGCCCCTGACTAAATAGCCGCTCGGCAAAGTTGTAAAGCCGAGACCCCTCGGGCAGCCGCCCAAGATGAGCCCACCTTCCTTGTGGAATGGGCATTTACATATTTTGGCTGTGGCAGGCCTGCCACAGAATGTGCAAGCTGAATTGTATTACACATCCAACTAGCAAAAGTCTGCTTAGAAGCAAGAGCACCCAGTTTGTTGGGTGCATACAGGATAACAGCAAGTCAGTTTTCCTGACTCCAGCCGTCCTGGAACCTATATTTTCAGGGCCCTGACCACATCTAGCAACTTGGAGTCCTCCAAGTCCCTAGTAGGCGCAAGACACCACAATAAGCTGGTTCAGGTGAAACACTGACACCACCTTAGGGAGAGAACTGGGGACGAGTCCGCAGCTCTGCCCTGTCCGAATGGACAAACAGATATGGGCTTTTTTGAGAAAAAAAAAACCACCAATTTGACACTCGCCTGGTCCAGGCCAGGTCCAAGAGCATGTTCACTTTTCATGTGAGATGCTTCAAATCCACAGATTTGACTGGTTTTAAACCAATGTGTTTTGAGGAATCCCAGAACTACGTTGAGATCCCACAGTGCCACTGGAGGCACAAAAGGGGGTTGTATATGCAATACTCCCTTGACAAACTTCTGGACTTCAGGAACTGAAGCCAATTCTTTCTGGAAGAAAAATCGACAGGGCCGAAATTTGAACCTTAATGGACCCCAATTTGAGGCCCATAGACACTCCTGTTTGCAGGAAATGCAGGAATCGACCGAGTTGAAATTTCTTCGTGGGGCCTTCCTGGCCTCACACCACGCAACATATTTTCGCCACATGTGGTGATAATGTTGTGCGGTCACCTCCTTTCTGCCTTTGACCAGGGTAGGAATGACCTCTTCCTGAATGCCTTTTCCCTTAGGATCCGGCGTTCCACCGCCATGCCGTCAAACGCAGCTGCGGTAAGTCTTGGAACAGACATGGTACTTGCTGAAACAAGTCCCTTCTTAGCGGCAGAGGCCATAAGTCCTCTGTGAGCATCTCTTGAAGTTCCGGGTACCAAGTCCTTCTTGGCCAATCCGGAGCCATGAGTATAGTTCTTACTCCTCTACGTCTTATAATTCTCAGTACCTTAGGTATGAAAAGCAGAGGATGGAACACATACACCGACTGGTACACCCACGGTGTTACCAGAACGTCCACAGCTATTGCCTGAGGGTCTCTTAACCTGGCGCAATACCTGTCCCGTTTTTTGTTCAGACGGGACGCCATCATGTCCACCTTTGGTAATTCCCAACGGTTTACAATCATGTGGAAAACTTCCCCATGAAGTTCCCACTCTGCCGGGTGGAGGTCGTGCCTACTGAGGAAGTCTGCTTCCCAGTTTCCATTCCCGGAATGAAACACTGCTGACAGTGCTATCACATGATTTTCCGCCCAGCGAAAAGTCCTTGCAGTTTTTGCCACTGCCCTCCTGCTTCTTGTGCCGCCCTGTCTATTTACGTGGGCGACTGCCGTGATGTTTTATCCCACTGGATCAATACCGTCTGACCTTGAAGCAGAGGTCTTGCTAAGCTTAGAGCATTATAAATTTACCCTTAGCTATATTTATGTGGAGAAAAGTCTCCAGACTTGATCACACTCCCTGGAAATTTTTTCCTTGTGTGACTGCTCCCCAGCCTCTCGGGCTGGCCTCCGTGGTCACCAACATCCAAAACTGAATGCCGAATCTGCGGCCCTCTAGAAGATGAGCACTCTGTAACCACCACAGGAGAGACACCCTTGTCCTTGGATATAGGGTTATCCGCTGATGCATCTGAAGATGCGATCCGGACCATTTGTCCAGCAGATCCCACTGAAAAGTTCTTGCATGAAATCTGCCGACTGGAATTGCTTCGAAGGAAGTCACCATTTTTTTTACCATGGCCCTTGTGCAATGATGCACTGATTTTAGGAGGTTCCTGACTAGCTCGGATAACTCCCTGGCTTTCTCTTCCGGGAGAAACACCTTTTTCTGGACTGTGTCCAGAATCATCCCTAAGCACAGGAGACTTGTTGTCGGGATCAGCTGCGATTTTGGAATATTTAGAATCCACCCCTGCTGTTGTAACAGTATCCGAGATAGTGCTACTCCGACCTCCAACTGTTCCCTGGACTTTGCCCTTATCAGGAGATCGTCCAAGTAAGGGATAATTAAGACGCCTTTTCTTCGAAGAAGAACCATCATTTCGGCCATTACCTTGGTAAAGACCCGGGGTGCCGTAGACAATCCAAACGGCAGCGTCTGAAACTGATAGTGACAGTTCTGTACCACGAACCTGAGGTACCCTTAGTGATAAGGGCAAATTTGGGACATGGAGGTAAGCATCCCTGATGTCTCGGGACACCATATAGTCCCCTTCTTCCCGGTTCGTTATCACTGCTCTGAGTGACTCCATCTTGACTTGAACCTTTGTAAGTGTTCAAATTTTTTTAGATTTAGAATAGGTCTCACCTAGCCTTCTGGCTTCAGTACCACAATATAGTGTGGAATAATACCCCTTTTCTTGTTGTAGGAGGGGTAATTTAATTATCACCTGCTGGGAATACAGCTCGTGAATTGTTTCCCATACTGCCTCCTTGTCGGAGGGAGACCTTGGTAAAGCAGACTTCAGGAGCCTGCGCAGGGGAAACGTCTCGACATTCCAATCTGTACCCCTGGGATACTACTTGTAGGATCCAGGGGTCCTGTACGGTCTCAGCGTCATGCTGAGAGCTTGTCAGAAGCGGTGGAACGCTTCTGTTCCTGGGAATGGGCTGCCTGCTGCAGTCTTCTTCCCTTTCCTCTATCCCTGGGCAGATATGACTCTTATAGGGACGAAAGGACTGAGGCTGAAAAGACGGTGTCTTTTTCTGCAGAGATGTGACTTAGGGTAAAAAACGGTGGATTTTCCAGCAGTTGCCGTGGCCACCAGGTCCGATGGACCGACCCCAAATAACTCCTCTTCCTTTATACGGCAATACACCTTTGTGCCGTTTGGAATCTGCATCACCTGACCACTGTCGTGTCCATAAACATCTTCTGGCAGATATGGACATCGCACTTACTCTTGATGCCAGAGTGCAAATATCCCTCTGTGCATCTCGCATATATAGAAATGCATTCTTTAAATGCTCTATAGTCAATAAAATACTGTCCCTGTCAAGGGTATCAATATTTTTAGTCAGGGAATCCGACCAAGCCACCCCAGCTCTGCACATCCAGGCTGAGGCGATCGCTGGTCGCAGTATAACACCAGTATGTGTGTATATACTTTTTAGGATATTTTTCCAGCCTCCTGTCAGCTGGCTCCTTGAGGACGGCCCTATCTATAGACGGTACCGCCACTTGTTCTGATAAGCGTGTGAGCGCCTTATCCACCCTAAGGGGTGTTTCCCAACGCGCCCTAACTTCTGGCGGGAAAGGGTATACCGCCCATATTTTCTATCGGGGGGAACCCACGCATCATCACACACGTCATTTAATTTATCTGATTCAGGAAAAACTACGGTAGTTTTTTCACATCCCACATAATACCCTCTTTTGTGGTACTTGTAGTATCAGAAATATGTAACACCTCCTTCATTGCCCTTAACGTGTGGCCCTAATAAGGAATACGTTTGTTTATTCACCGTCGACACTGGATTCAGTGTCCCTGTCTGTGTCTGTGTCGACCGACTAAAGTAAACGGGCGTTTTAAAACCCCTGACGGTGTTTTTGAGACGTCTGGACCGGTACTAATTGTTTGTCGGCCGTCTCATGTCGTCAACCGACCTTGGCGCGTGTTGACATTACCACGTAATTCCCTAAATAAGCCATCCATTCCGGTGTCGACTCCCTAGAGAGTGACATCACCATTACAGGCAATTGCTCCGCCTCCTCACCAACATCGTCCTCATACATGTCGACACACGTACCGACACACAGCACACACACAGGGAATGCTCTGATAGAGGACAGGACCTACTAGCCCTTTGGAGAGACAGAGGGAGAGTTTGCCAGCACGCACCAAAAACGCTATAATTATATAGGGACAACCTTATATAAGTGTTTTCCCTTATAGCATCTTTTTTATATATTTCTAACGCCAAATTAGTGCCCCCCCTCTCTGTTTTAACCCTGTTTCTGTAGTGCAGTGCAGGGGAGAGCCTGGGAGCCTTCCCTCCAGCCTTTCTGTGAGGGAAAATGGCGCTGTGTGCTGAGGAGATAGGCCCCGCCCCTTTTTTGGCGGCCTCGTCTCCCGCTCTTAACGGATTCTGGCAGGGGTTAAATATCTCCATATAGCCCCCGGAGGCTATATGTGAGGTATTTTTAGCCAAAAATAGGTTTTCATTGCCTCCCAGGGCGCCCCCCTTCCAGCGCCCTGCACCCTCAGTGACTGCCGTGTGAAGTGTGCTGAGAGGAAATGGCGCACAGCTGCAGTGCTGTGCGCTACCTTAAGAAGACTGAGGAGTCTTCATGCTGCCGATTCTGGACCTTCTTGTTTCAGCATCTGCAAGGGGGCCGGCGGCGAGGCTCCGGTGACCATCCAGGCTGTACCTGTGATCGTCCCTCTGGAGCTAATGTCCAGTAGCCAAAGAAGCCAATCCATCCTGCACGCAGGTGAGTTCACTTCTTCTCCCCTAAGTCCCTCGTTGCAGTGATCCTGTTGCCAGCAGGACTCACTGTAAAATAAAAAACCTAAGCTAAACTTTTCTAAGCAGCTCTTTAGGAGAGCCACCTAGATTGCACCCTTCTCGGCCGGGCACAAAAATCTAACTGAGGCTTGGAGGAGGGTCATAGGGGGAGGAGCCAGTGCACACCACCTGATCCTAAAGCTTTACTTTTTGTGCCCTGTCTCCTGCGGAGCCGCTATTCCCCATGGTCCTTTCAGGAACCCCAGCATCCACTAGGACGATAGAGAAATATTGATACCCTTGACAGGGACAGTATTTTATTGACTATAGAGCATTTAAAGGATGCATTTCTATATATGCGAGATGCACAGAGGGATATTTGCACTCTGGCATCAAGAGTAAGTGCGATGTCCATATCTGCCAGAAGATGTTTATGGACACGACAGTGGTCAGGTGATGCAGATTCCAAACGGCACATGGAAGTATTGCCGTATAAAGGGGAGGAGTTATTTGGGGTCGGTCCATCGGACCTGGTGGCCTCGGCAACAGCTGGAAAATCCACCTTTTTTACCCCAAATCACATCTCAGCAGAAAAAGACACCGTCTTTTCAGCCTCAGTCCTTTCGTCCCCATAAGGGCAAGCGGGCAAAAGGCCAGTCATATCTGCCCAGGGATAGAGGAAAGGGAAGAAGACTGCAGCAGGCAGCCCATTCCCAGGAACAGAAGCCCTCCACAGCTTCTGCCAAGTCCTCAGCATGACGCTGGGGCCGTACAAGCGGACTCAAGTGCGGTGGGGGGTCGTCTCAAGAGTTTCAGCGCGTAGTGGGCTCACTCGCAAGTGGACCCCTGGATCCTACAAGTAGTATCCCAGGGGTACAGACTGGAAATTCGAGACGTCTCCCCCTCGCAGGCTCCTGATGTCTGCTTTACCAACGTCTTCCTCCGACAGGGAGGCAGTATTGGAAACAATTCACAAGCTGTATTCCCAGCAGGTGATAATCAAAGTACCCCTCCTACAACAAGGAAAGGGGTATTATTCCACACTATATTGTGGTACTGAAGCCAGACGGCTCGGTGAGACCTATTCTAAATGGGAAATCTTTGAACACTTACATACAAAGGTTCAAATCAAGATGGAGTCACTCAGAGCAGTGATAGCGAACCAGGAAGAAGGGGACTATATGGTGTCCCTGGACATCAAGGATGCTTACCTCCATGTCCAAAATTGCCCTTCTCACCAAGGGTACCTCAGGTTCGTGGTACGGAACCGTCACTATCAGTTTCAGACGCTGCCGTTTGGATTGTCCACGGCACCCCGGGTCTTTACCAAAGTAATGGCCAAAATGATGATTCTTCTTCAAAGAAAAGGCGTCTTAATTATCCCTTACTTGGACGATCTCCTGATAAGGGCAAGGTCCAGAGAACAGTTGGAAGTCGGAGTAGCTCTATCTCAAGTAGTTCTACGACAGCACGGGTGGATTCTAAATATCCAAAATCACAGCCGTTTCCGACGACACGTCTGCTGTTCCTAGGGATGGTTCTGGACACAGTCCAGAAAAAGGTGTTTCTCCCGGAGGAGAAAGCCAGGGAGTTATCCGAGCTAGTCAGGAACCTCCTAAAACCAGGAAAAGTGTCAGTGCATCATTGCACAAGAGTCCTGGGAAAAAATGGTGGCTTATTACGAAGCGATTCCATTCGGCAGATTCCACGCAAGAACTTTTCAGTGGGATCTGCTGGACAAATGGTCCGGATCGCATTTTCAGATGCATCAGCGGATAACCCTATCTCCAAGGACAAGGGTGTCTCTCCTGTGGTGGTTACAGAGTGCTCATCTTCTAGAGGGCCGCAGATTCGGCATTCAGGATTGGATGCTGGTGACCACGGAGGCCAGCCTGAGAGGCTGGGGAGCAGTCACACAGGGAAAAAATTTCCAGGGAGTGTGATCAAGTCTGGAGATTTTTCTCCACATAAATATACTGGAGCTAAGGGCAATTTACAATGCTCTAAGCTTAGCAAGACCTCTGCTTCAAGGTCAGCCGGTATTGATCCAGTGGGACAACATCACGGCAGTCGCCCACGTAAACAGACAGGGCGGCACAAGAAGCAGGAGGGCAATGGCAGAAACTGCAAGGATTTTTCGCTGGGCGGAAAATCATGTGATAGCACTGTCAGCAGTGTTCATTCCGGGAGTGGACAACTGGGAAGCAGACTTCCTCAGCAGGCACAACCTCCACCCGGGAGAGTGGGGACTTCATCGGGAAGTCTTCCACATGATTGTGAACCGTTGGAAAAGACCAAAAGGTGGACATGATGGCGTCCAGCCTGAACAAAAAACTGGACAAGTATTGCGCCAGGTCAAAAGACCCTCAGGCAATAGCTGTGGACGTTTCTGGTAACACCGTGGGTGTACCAGTCGGTGTATGTCTTCCCTCCTCTGCTTCTCATACCCAAGGTATTGAGAATTATAAGACGTAGAGGAGTAAGAACTATACTCGTGGCTCCGGATTGGCCAAGAAGGACTTGGTACCCGGAACTTCAAGAGATGCTCACAGAGGACTCATGGCCTCTGCCGCTAAGAAGGGACTTGCTTCAGCAAGTACCATGTCTGCTCCAAGACTTACCGCGGCTGCGTTTGACGGCATGGCGGTTGAACGCCGGATCCTAAGGGAAAAAGGCATTCCGGAAGAGGTCATTCCTACCCTGGTCAAAGCCAGGAAGGAGGTGACCGCACAACATTATCACCACATGTGGCGAAAATATGTTGCGTGGTGTGAGGCCAGGAAGGCCCCATGAAGAAATTTCAACTCGGTCGTTTCCTGCATTTCCTGCAAACAGGAGTGTCTATGGGCCTCAAATTGGGGTCCATTAAGGTTCAAATTTCGGCCCTGTCGATTTTCTTCCAGAAAGAATTGGCTTCAGTTCCTGAAGTCCAGAAGTTTGTCAAGGGAGTACTGCATATACAACCCCCTTTTGTGCCTCCAGTGGCACTGTGGGATCTCAACGTAGTTCTGGGATTCCTAAAATCACATTGGTTTAAACCGCTCATATCTGTGGATTTGAAATATCTCACAGGGAAAGTGACCATGCTGTTGGCCCTGGCCTCGGCCAGGCGAGTGTCAGAATTGGCGGCGTTTGTCTCAAAAAAGCCCATATCCGATTGTCCATTCGGACAGGGCAGAGCTGCGGACTCATCCCCAGTTTCTCCCTAAGGTGGTGTCAGTGTTTCACCTGAACCAGCTTATTGTGGTACCTGCGGCTACTAGGGACTTGGAGGACTCCAAGTTGCTAGATGTTGTCAGGGCCCTGAAAATATAGTTTCCAGGACGGCTGGAGTCAGGAAAACTGACTTGCTGTTATCCTGTATGCACCCAACAAACTGGGTGCTCTTGCTTCTAAGCAGACGATTGCTAGTTGGATGTGTAGTACAATTCAGCTTGCACATTCTGTGGCAGGCCTGCCACAGCCAAAATATGTAAATGCCCATTCCACAAGGAAGGTGGGCTCATCTTGGGCGGCTGCCCGAGGGGTCTCGGCTTTACAACTTTGCCGAGCTGATACTTGGTCAGGGGCACACCCTGACTGAGGAGGACCTGGAGTTCTCTCATTCGGTGATGCAGAGTCATCCGCACTCTCCCGCCCGTTTGGGAGCTTTGGTATAATCCCCATGGTCCTGACGGAGTCCCCAGCATCCACTTAGGACGTTAGAGAAAAGAAGAATTTACTTACCGATAATTCTATTTCTCGTAGTCCGTAGTGGATGCTGGGCGCCCATCCCAAGTACGGATGGTCTGCAATATTTGTACATAGTTATTGTTACAAAAATCGGGTTATTATTGTTGTGAGCCATCTTTTCAGAGGCTCCGCTGTTATCATGCTGTTAACTGGGTTCAGATCACAGGTTGTACAGTGTGATTGGTGTGGCTGGTATGAGTCTTACCCGGGATTCAAAATCCTTCCTTATTGTGTACACTCGTCCGGGCACAGTATCCTAACTGAGGCTTGGAGGAGGGTCATAGGGGGAGGAGCCAGTGCACACCACCTGATCCTAAAGCTTTTACTTTTGTGCCCTGTCTCCTGCGGAGCCGCTATTCCCCATGGTCCTGACGGAGTCCCCAGCATCCACTACGGACTACGAGAAATAGAATTATCGGTAAGTAAATTCTTATTATAAGTGCTTTTCCCTTATAGCATTTTAATATATGTAGTCATATCGCCAAATCAGTGCCCCCCCCTCTCTGTTTTAACCCTGTTTCTGTAGTGCAGTGCAGGGGAGAGCCTGGGAGCCTTCCCACCAGCATTTCTGTGAGGGAAAATGGCGCTGTGTGCTGAGGAGAATAGGCCCCGCCCCCTTTTCGGCGGGCTTCTTCTCCCGTTTTTCTGAGACCTGGCAGGGGTTAAATACATCCATATAGCCCCCAGGGGCTATATGTGATGTATTTTTAGCCAGAATAAGGTACTATCATTGCTGCCCAGGGCGCCCCCCCCAGCACCCTGCACCCTCAGTGACCGCTGTTATGAAGTGTGCTGACAACAATGGCGCACAGCTGCAGTGCTGTGCGCTACCTTATGAAGACTGAAAAGTCTTCTGCCGCCGGTTTCTGGACCTCTTCACTTTTCGGCATCTGCAAGGGGGTCGGCGGCGCGGCTCCGGGACGAACCCCAGGGTGAGACCTGTGTTCCGACTCCCTCTGGAGCTAATGGTGTCCAGTAGCCTAAGAAGCCAATCCATCCTGCACGCAGGTGAGTTCACTTCTCTCCCCTAAGTCCCTCGATGCAGTGAGCCTGTTGCCAGCAGGACTCACTGAAAATAAAAAACCTAACAAAACTTTTACTCTAAGCAGCTCTTTAGGAGAGCCACCTAGATTGCACCCTTCTCGGCCGGGCACAAAAAATAAGAATTTACTTACCGATAATTCTATTTCTCGGAGTCCGTAGTGGATGCTGGGGTTCCTGAAAGGACCATGGGGAATAGCGGCTCCGCAGGAGACAGGGCACAAAAAGTAAAGCTTTCCGATCAGGTGGTGTGCACTGGCTCCTCCCCCTATGACCCTCCTCCAGACTCCAGTTAGGTACTGTGCCCGGACGAGCGTACACAATAAGGGAGGAATTTTGAATCCCGGGTAAGACTCATACCAGCCACACCAATCACACTGTACAACCTGTGATCTGAACCCAGTTAACAGTATGATAACAGCGGAGCCTCTGAAAAGATGGCTCACAACAACAATAACCCGATTTAGTTAGCAATAACTATGTACAAGTATTGCAGATAATCCGCACTTGGGATGGGCGCCCAGCATCCACTACGGACTCCGAGAAATAGAATTATCGGTAAGTAAATTCTTATTTTCTCTATCGTCCTTGTGGATGCTGGGGTTCCTGAAAGGACCATGGGGATTATACCAAAGCTCCCAAACGGGCGGGAGAGTGCGGATGACTCTGCAGCACCGAATGAGAGAACTCCAGGTCCTCTTTTGCCAGGGTATCAAATTTGTAGAATTTTACAAACGTGTTCTCCCCCGACCACGTAGCTGCTCGGCAAAGTTGTAATGCCGAGACCCCTCGGGCAGCCGCCCAAGATGAGCCCACCTTCCTTGTGGAATGGGCCTTAACAGATTTAGACTGTGGCAGGCCTGCCACAGAATGTGCAAGTTGAATTGTGCTACCAATCCCACGAGCAATCGACTGCTTAGAAGCAGAAGCACCCAGCATTGTTGGGTGCATACAGGATAAACAGCAAGTCAGATTTCCTGACTCCAGCCAACCTGGAAACTATATTTTCAGGGCCCTGATAACATCCAGCAACTTGGAGTCCTCCAAGTCCCTAGTAGCCGCAGGTACCACAATAAGCTGGTTCAGGTGAAACGCTGACACCACCTTAAGGAGAAACTGGGGACGAGTCCGCAGCTTTGCTCTGTCCGAATGGACAATCAGATATGGCTTTGTGAGATAAAGCCGCCAATTCTGACACTCGCCTGGCCGAGGCCAGGACCAACAGCATGGTCATTTTCCATGTGAGATATATCAAATCCACAGATTTGAGTTGTTTAAACCAATGTGATTTTTTAGGAATCCCAAAACTACGTTGAGATCGCCCAGTGCCACTGGAGACATCAAAGGGGCTGTATATGCAGTACTCCCTTAACAACTTCTGGACTTCAGGAACTGAAGCCAATTTCTTTCTGGAAGAAAATCAACAGGCCGAAATTTGAACCTTAATGGACCCAATTTGAGACCCATATACACTCCTGTTTGCAGGAAATGTAGAAATTAACCTAGTTGAAATTCTTCCGTGGAGCCTTCCTGGACTCACACCCTGGCACATATTTTCACCTAAGTGGTGATAATGTTGTGCGGTCACCTCCTTCCTGGCTCTGACCAGGGTAGGGATGACCTCTTCCGGAATGCCTCTTTCCCTTAGGATCCGGCGTTCACCCGCCTTGGCGTCAACGCAGCTGCGGTAAGTCCCGGAACAGACACGGTTCTTGCCGAATCAAGACCCTTCTTAGTATCTCTTGAAGTTCCGGGAACCAAGTCCTTCTTGGCCAAACCGGAGCCACGAGTATAGTTCTTACTCCTCTCCTTCCTATCATTTTCAATACATTGGGTATGAAAAGCAGAGGATGGAACACATACACCGACTGGTACACCGACGGTGTTACCAGAGCGTCCCAGCTATTGCCTGAGTGTCTCTTGACCTGGCGCTTCAGGTGGGACGCCATCATAACCACCTTTGGTCTTTCCCAACGGTTTACAATCATGTGGAAACTTCCAGATTAAGTTTCCACTTTTCCGGGTGGAATTCATTTATGCTGAGGAAATCTTCCCAGTTGCCCACTCCCGGAATGAACACTGCTGACAGTGTTATCACATGATTTTCCGCCCAGCGAAGAATCCTTGCTGTCATTGCCCTCCTGCTTCTTGTGTCGCCCCGTCTGATAACGTGGGCGACCGCCATGATGATGTCCTACTGGATCAGCACCGGTTGACTTTGAAGCAGGAGTCTTCCTAGGCTCAGAGCATTGTAAATTGCCCTTAGCTCCAGTATATTCATGTGGAGAGAAGTCTCCAGACTTGACCACACTTCCTTGGAAATTTTTTCCCTGTGTGACTACTCCCCAGCCTCTCAGGCTGGTATCCGTGGTCCCCAGAACACAGTCCTGAATGCTGAGTGTGCTGCCCTCTAAAAGATGAGCACTCTGCAGCCCCCACAGAAGAGACACCCTTGTCCTTGGAGACAGGATTATCCGCTGATGCATCTGAAAATGCGATCCGGACCATTCGTCCAGCAAATCCCCTGAGATCTGCCGAATGGAATCGCTTCGTAAGAAGCCACCATTTTTCCCAGGACTCCTGTGCATTGATGCACTGATACTTGGCCTGGTTTTAGGAGGTTTCTGACTAGGTCGAATAACTCCTTGGCTTTTTCCTCCCGGAGGAACACCTTTTTCTGGACTATGCCCAGAATCATTCCTAGGAACAGCAGACGTATCGTCGGAAAACAGCTGCGATTCTTGGAATATTTAGAATCCAGTCGTGCTGTCGTAGAACTACTTTAGATAGTGCTCTTCCGACCTCCAACTGTTCTCTGGAACTTGCCCTTTTCAGGATATCGTCCAAGTAAGGGATAATTTAGATGCCTTTTTTCTTTGAAGAAACATCTTTTCGGCCATTACCTTGGTAAAAGGCCCGGGGTGCCGTGGATAATTCAAACGGCATCGTCTGAAACTGATATTGACAGTTCTGTACCACGAACCAGAGGTACCCTTGTTGAGAAGGGCAAATTTGGACATGGAGGTAATCCTTGATGTCCAGGGACACCATATAGTCCCCTTTTTTCCGGTTCGCTATCACTGCTCTGAGTGACTCCATCTCGATTTGAACCTTTTATGTAAGTGTTCAAAGATTTCAGTTTAGACTATGTCTCACCAAGCCGTCTGGCTTCAGTACCACAATATAGTGTGGAAAAATAATACCCTTTTCCTTGTTGTAGGAGGGGTACTTTGATTATCACCTGCTGGATATACCGCTTGTGAATTGTTTCCAATGCTGCCTCCCTGTCGGAGGGAGCCGTTGGTAAAGCAGACTTCAGAAACCTGCGAGGAGAAGATGTCTCGACTCTCCAATCTGTACCCCTGGGATAATACTTGTACTATCTAGGGGTCAACCTGCGAGTGATCCCACTGCGCGCTGAGACTCTTGAGACTACCCCCCCACCTTGAGTCCGCTTGCACGGCCCCAGCGTCATGCTGAGGACTTGGCAGACGCGGTGGAGGGCTTCTTTTCCTGGGAAGGGGCTGCCTGCTGCAGTCTACTTCCCTTACCTCTATGTCTGGGCAGATATGACTGGCCTTTTGCCTGCATGCCCTCATGGGAAAGGAAGGATTGAGGCTGAAAAGACGGTGTCTTTTTCAGCTGAGATGTAACTTGGGGTAAAAAGGTTGGATTTCCCAGCTGTTGCCGTGGTCCCCAGGTCCGATGGACCGACCCCAACTAACTCCTTCCCTTTATACGGCAATACTTCCATGTGCCGTATGGGATCTGTATCACCTGACCACTGTCGTGTCCATGACATCTTCTGGGTGATATGGACAACGTACTTATCTTGATGCCAGAGAGCAAATATCCCTCTGTGCATCTCACGTACATATATATAGAATGCATCCTATTAAATGCTCTATATGAATAAAATATTTTCAGTCAGGGAATCCGACCAAGCCAACCCAGCACTGCATCTCCAGGCTGATGGCGATCGCTGGTCGCAGTATAACCACCGTATGTGTGTATATACTTTTTAGGATATCTTTCCAGCTTCCTATCAGCTGGCTCCTTGAGGGCGGCCGTATCTGGAGACGGTAACGCCACTTGATAAGCGTGTGAGCGCCTTATCACCCTAAGGGGTGTTTCCCAACGCGCCCTAATTTCTGGCGGGAAAGGGTATAACGCCAATATTTGCTATCGGGGTAACCCCACGCATCATCACACACTTCATTTTATTTTATCTGATTCAGGAAAAACTACAGGTAGTTTTTTCACTCCCACATAATACCCTTTTTTGTGGTACTTGTAGTATCAGAAATATGCAACACCTCCTTCATTGCCCTTAACGTGTGGCCCTAATGAGAAATACGTTTGTTTATTCACCGTCGACACTGGATTCAGTGTCCGTGTCTGTGTCTGTGTCGACCGACTGAGGTAAATGGGCGTTTTTAACGCCCCTGACGGTGTTTCTGAGACGCCTGGACCGGTACTAATAGTTTGTCGGCCGTCTCACGTCGTCAACCGACCTTGCAGCGTGTTGACATTCTCACGTAATTCCCTAAATAAGCCATCCATTCCGGTGTCGACTCCCTAGAGAGTGACATCACCATTACAGGCAATTTCTCCGCCTCCTCACCAACATCGTCCTCATACATGTCGACACACACGTACCGACACACAGCACACACACCGGGAATGCTCTGACAGAGGACAGGACCCACACTAGCCCTTTGGGGAGACAGAGGGAGAGTTTGCCAGCACACACCAAAACGCTATAATTATATAGGGACAACCTTATATAAGTGTTTTCCCTTATAGCATCTTTATATATATCTCAATATCGCCAAAATCAGTGCCCCCCCTCTCTGTTTTAACCCTGTTTCTGTAGTGCAGTGCAGGGGAGAGCCTGGGAGCCTTCTCTCCAGGCTTTCTGTGAGAGAAAATGGCGCTGTGTGCTGAGGAGATAGGCCCCGCCCCTTTTTCGGCGGGCTCGTCTCCCGCTATTTAGTGAATCTTGGCAGGGGTTAAATATCTCCATATAGCCTCTGGGGGCTATATGTGAGGTATTTTTCGCCAAAAAAGGTTTTCATTTGCCTCCCAGGGCGCCCCCCTCCCAGCGCCCTGCACCCTCAGTGACTGCCGTGTGAAGTGTGCTGAGAGGAAAATGGCGCACAGCTGCAGTGCTGTGCGCTACCTTTAGAAGACTGCAGGAGTCTTCAGCCGCCGATTCTGGACCTCTTCTTACTTCAGCATCTGCAAGGGGGCCGGCGGCGCGGCTCCGGTGACCATCCAGGCTGTACCTGTGATCGTCCCTCTGGAGCTGATGTCCAGTAGCCAAGAAGCCAATCCATCCTGCACGCAGGTGAGTTCACTCCTTCTCCCCTAAGTCCCTCGTTGCAGTGATCCTGTTGCCAGCAGGACTCGCTGTAAAATAAAAAACCTAAGCTAAACTTTCTCTAAGCAGCTCTTTAGGAGAGCCACCTAGATTGCACCCTTCTCGGCCGGGCACAAAAATCTAACTGGAGTCTGGAGGAGGGTCATAGGGGGAGGAGCCAGTGCACACCACCTGATCGGAAAGCTTTACTTTTTGTGCCCTGTCTCCTGCGGAGCCGCTATTCCCCATGGTCCTTTCAGGAACCCCAGCATCCACAAGGACGATAGAGAAATCTAACTGAGGCTTGGAGGAGGGTCATAGGGGGAGGAGCCAGTGCACACCACCTGATCCTAAAGCTTTTACTTTTGTGCCCTGTCTCCTGCGGAGCCGCTATTCCCCATGGTCCTGACGGAGTCCCCAGCATCCACTAGGACGTTAGAGAAATACTGTGTAACTCTAATCTACACTACGTCACTCCCACTGTGTAGAGCAGAGTAATGTAAGCGCAGATAACCAGGACACAGGCTGGAGCAGCCTCATCCCCTAATATAGACAGGACCCATCTGCTGCTGTGTTCTCCCCACAGACCACATGTCCCAGCAGGGACTCCTATGCCAGGTACAAACCAACAGCGCCATTAGGAGACGCACATTACTCCACATAGACAGGGCCGGTGACCCATGACCACAGCGCTAACCACTGTGCCACTGTTCTGCAAGCTTCAGTATGGAAGCAGCGATTGTACTGATCATCCTATCACAGATGTCCTCACTGCGGCCTTTACCACCACGGTGCCTGAAGCAATGACGTTACTGTGACGTTCTGTGGAGGACTGGAAGCGGAGTGTATAAAAGGTCTGGTGTGGGAATATTGTGTTTTATTCCACGTTCTGCCAACTTATTTTTCTGCAACATCCCATGCACACAACAGGTCCTGGACAACCAACCCGAGGCACCGCTGCAAGAACCTCACAGCACCCCAGGGTGCCTAGGCACAGTATGGAAACCACTGCATTACAGGAACCTGGGAGTAGGGATCAGTGCAGATCAGGAAAGGTTATCCGCAGCTCCCCCAGGAGGGACATTACAGGAACCCGGGAGTAGGGATCAGTGCAGACCAGGAATGGTTATCCGCAGCTCCCCCTGGAGGGACATTACAGGAACCTGGGAGTAGGGATCAGTGCAGATCAGGAATGGTTATCCGCAGCTCCCCCTGGAGGGACATTACAGGAACCTGGGAGTAGGGATCAGTGCAGATCAGGAATGGTTATCCGCAGTGGAGGGACATTACAGGAACGCGGGAGTAGGGATCAGTGCAGATCAGGAATGGTTATCCGCAGTGGAGGGACATTACAGGAACCTGGGAGTAGGGATCAGTGCAGACCAGGAATGGTTATCCGCAGTGGAGGGACATTACAGGAACCCGGGAGTAGGGATCAGTGCAGACCAGGAATGGTTATCCACAGGGGAGGACATTACAGGAACCTGGGAGTAGGGATCAGTGCAGATCAGGAATGGTTATCCGCAGCTCCCCCTGGAGGGACATTACAGGAACCTGGGAGTAGGGATCAGTGCAGACCAGGAATGGTTATCCGCAGCTCTCCCTGGAGGGACATTACAGGAACCTGGGAGTAGGGATCAGTGCAGACCAGGAATGGTTATCCGCAGTGGAGGGACATTACAGGAACCTGGGAGTAGGGATCAGTGCAGATCTGGAATGGTTATCCGCAGCTCCCCCTGGAGGGACATTACAGGAACCAGGGAGTAGGGATCAGTGCAGATCAGGAATGGTTATCCGCAGCTCCCCCTGGAGGGACATTACAGGAACCCGGGAGTAGGGATCAGTGCAGATCAGGAATGGTTATCCGCAGCTCCCCCTGGAGGGACATTACAGGAACCTGGGAGTAGGGATCAGTGCAGATCAGGAATGGTTATCCGCAGTGGAGGGACATTACAGGAACCCGGGAGTAGGGATCAGTGCAGACCAGGAATGGTTATCCGCAGCTCTCCCTGGAGGGACATTACAGGAACCTGGGAGTAGGGATCAGTGCAGACCAGGAATGGTTATCCGCAGCTCCCCCTGGAGGGACATTACAGGAACCTGGGAGTAGGGATCAGTGCAGACCAGGAATGGTTATCCGCAGTGGAGGGACATTACAGGAACCTGGGAGTAGGGATCAGTGCAGATCAGGAATGGTTATCCGCAGCTCCCCCTGGAGGGACATTACAGGAACCTGGGAGTAGGGATCAGTGCAGACCAGGAAAGGTTATCCGCAGCTCCCCCAGGAGGGACATTACAGGAACCTGGGAGTAGGGATCAGTGCAGACCAGGAATGGTTATCCGCAGGGGAGGGACATTACAGGAACCCGGGAGTAGGGATCAGTGCAGATCAGGAATGGTTATCCGCAGCTCCAGGAACCTGGGAGTAGGGATCAGTGCAGACCAGGAATGGTTATCCGCAGCTCCCCCTGGAGGGACATTACAGGAACCTGGGAGTAGGGATCAGTGCAGATCAGGAAAGGTTATCCGCAGCTCCCCCAGGAGGGACATTACAGGAACCCGGGAGTAGGGATCAGTGCAGATCAGGAATGGTTATCCGCAGCTCCCCCAGGAGGGACATTACAGGAACCCGGGAGTAGGGATCAGTGCAGATCAGGAATGGTTATCCGCAGCTCCCCCTGGAGGGACATTACAGGAACCTGGGAGTAGGGATCAGTGCAGATCAGGAAAGGTTATCCGCAGCTCCCCCAGGAGGGACATTACAGGAACCCGGGAGTAGGGATCAGTGCAGATCAGGAATGGTTATCCGCAGCTCCCCCTGGAGGGACATTACAGGAACCTGGGAGTAGGGATCAGTGCAGATCAGGAATGGTTATCCGCTGCTCCCCCAGGAGGGACATTACAGGTACCCGGGAGTAGGGATCAGTGCAGATCAGGAATGGTTATCCGCAGTGGAGGGACATTACAGGAACCCGGGAGTAGGGATCAGTGCAGACCAGGAATGGTTATCCACAGCTCCCCCTGGAGGGACATTACAGGAACCCTGGAGTAGGGATCAGTGCAGATCAGGAATGGTTATCCGAAGCTCCCCCTAGAGGGACATTACAGGAACCCTGGAGTAGGGATCAGTGCAGATCAGGAATGGTTATCCGCAGTGGAGGGACATTACAGGAACCCGGGAGTAGGGATCAGTGCAGACCAGGAATGGTTATCCGCAGGGGAGGGACATTACAGGAACCTGGGAGTAGGGATCAGTGCAGATCAGGAATGGTTATCCGCAGCTCTCCCTGGAGGGACATTACAGGAACTTGGGAGTAGGGATCAGTGCAGCTCAGGAATGGTTATCCGCAGTGGAGGGACATTACAGGAACCCGGGAATAGGGATCAGTGCAGATCAGGAATGGTTATCCGCAGCTCCCCCTGGAGGGACATTACAGGAACCTGGGAGTAGGGATCAGTGCAGCTCAGGGATGGTTATCCGCAGCTCCCCCTGGAGGGACATTACAGGAACCCGGGAGTAGGGATCAGTGCAGACCAGGAATGGTTATCCGCAGTGGAGGGACATTACAGGAACCCGGGAGTAGGGATCAGTGCAGATCAGGAATGGTTATCCGCAGTGGAGGGACATTACAGGAACCCGGGAGTAGGGATCAGTGCAGATTCAGGAATGGTTATCCGCAGCTCCCCCAGGAGGGACATTACAGGAACCCGGGAGTAGGGATCAGTGCAGATCAGGAATGGTTATCCGCAAGGGAGGGACATTACAGGAACCCGGGAGTAGGGATCAGTGCAGACCAGGAATGGTTATCCGCAAGGGAGGGACATTACAGGAAACCGGGAGTAGGGATCAGTGCAGACCAGGAATGGTTATCCGCAGCTCCCCCTGGAGGGACATTACAGGAACCTGGGAGTAGGGATCAGTGCAGATTCAGGAATGGTTATCCGCAGCTCCCCCTGGAGGGACATTACAGGAACCCGGGAGTAGGGATCAGTGCAGATCAGGAATGGTTATCCGCAAGGGAGGGACATTACAGGAACCCGGGAGTAGGGATCAGTGCAGACCAGGAACGGTTATCCGAAGCTCCCCCTAGAGGGACATTACAGGAACCCGGGAGTAGGGATCAGTGCAGACCAGGAACGGTTATCCGAAGCTCCCCCTAGAGGGACATTACAGGAACCCGGGAGTAGGGATCAGTGCAGATCAGGAATGGTTATCCGCAGCTCTCCCTAGAGGGACATTACAGGAACCCGGGAGTAGGGATCAGTGCAGATCAGGAATGGTTATCCACAAGGGAGGGACATTACAGGAACCCGGGAGTAGGGATCAGTGCAGACCAGGAATGGTTATCCGCAGGGGAGGGACATTACAGGAACCCGGGAGTAGGGATGAGTGCAGATCAGGAAAGGTTATCCGCAGCTCCCCCTGGAGGGACATTACAGGAACCTGGGAGTAGGGATCAGTGCAGATCAGGAAAGGTTATCGGCAGCTCCCCCTGGAGGGACATTACAGGAACCTGGGAGTAGGGATCAGTGCAGATCAGGAAAGGTTATCCGCAGCTCCCCCTGGAGGGACATTACAGGAACCCGGAAGTAGGGATCAGTGCAGACCAGGAATGGTTATCCGCAGGGGAGGGACATTACAGGAACCCGGGAGTAGGGATCAGTGCAGACCAGGAATGGTTATCCGCAGCTCCAGGAACCTGGGAGTAGGGATCAGTGCAGACCAGGAATGGTTATCCGCAGGGGAGGGACATTACAGGAACCCGGGAGTAGGGATCAGTGCAGACCAGGAATGGTTATCCGCAGGGGAGGGACATTACAGGAACCCGGGAGTAGGGATCAGTGCAGACCAGGAATGGTTATCCGCAGCTCCAGGAACCTGGGAGTAGGGATCAGTGCAGACCAGGAATGGTTATCTGCAGCTCCCCCTGGAGGGACATTACAGGAACCTGGGAGTAGGGATCAGTGCAGATCAGGAATGGTTATCCGCAGCTCCCCCTGGAGGGACATTACAGGAACCTGGGAGTAGGGATCAGTGCAGATCAGGAATGGTTATCCGCAGCTCCCCCTGGAGGGACATTACAGGAACCCGGGAGTAGGGATCAGTGCAGCGCAGGAATGGTTATCCGCAGGGGAGGGACATTACAGGAACCCGGGAGTAGGGATCAGTGCAGATCAGGAATGGTTATCCGCAGCTCCCCCTGGAGGGACATTACAGGAACCCGGGAGTAGGGATCAGTGCAGACCAGAAATGGTTATCCGCAGCTCCCCCTAAAGGGACATTACAGGAACCCGGGAGTAGGGATCAGTGCAGCTCAGGAATGGTTATCCGCAGCTCCCCCCCTGGAGGGACATTACAGGGAGTAGGGATCAGTGCAGCTCAGGAATGGTTATACGCAGTGGAGGGACATTACAGGAACCCGGGAGTAGGGATCAGTGCAGACCAGGAATGGTTATCCGAAGCTCCCCCTAGAGGGACATTACAGGAACCCTGGAGTAGGGATCAGTGCAGATCAGGAATGGTTATCCGAAGCTCCCCCTAGAGGGACATTACAGGAACCCTGGAGTAGGGATCAGTGCAGATCAGGAATGGTTATCCGCAGTGGAGGGACATTACAGGAACCCGGGAGTAGGGATCAGTGCAGACCAGGAATGGTTATCCGCAGGGGAGGGACATTACAGGAACCTGGGAGTAGGGATCAGTGCAGATCAGGAATGGTTATCCGCAGCTCTCCCTGGAGGGACATTACAGGAACTTGGGAGTAGGGATCAGTGCAGCTCAGGAATGGTTATCCGCAGTGGAGGGACATTACAGGAACCCGGGAATAGGGATCAGTGCAGATCAGGAATGGTTATCCGCAGCTCCCCCTGGAGGGACATTACAGGAACCTGGGAGTAGGGATCAGTGCAGCTCAGGGATGGTTATCCGCAGCTCCCCCTGGAGGGACATTACAGGAACCCGGGAGTAGGGATCAGTGCAGACCAGGAATGGTTATCCGCAGTGGAGGGACATTACAGGAACCCGGGAGTAGGGATCAGTGCAGATCAGGAATGGTTATCCGCAGTGGAGGGACATTACAGGAACCCGGGAGTAGGGATCAGTGCAGATCAGGAATGGTTATCCGCAGTGGAGGGACATTACAGGAACCCGGGAGTAGGGATCAGTGCAGATTCAGGAATGGTTATCCGCAGCTCCCCCAGGAGGGACATTACAGGAACCCGGGAGTAGGGATCAGTGCAGATCAGGAATGGTTATCCGCAAGGGAGGGACATTACAGGAACCCGGGAGTAGGGATCAGTGCAGACCAGGAATGGTTATCCGCAAGGGAGGGACATTACAGGAAACCGGGAGTAGGGATCAGTGCAGACCAGGAATGGTTATCCGCAGCTCCCCCAGGAGGGACATTACAGGAACCTGGGAGTAGGGATCAGTGCAGATCAGGAATGGTTATCCGCAGTGGAGGGACATTACAGGAACCCGGGAGTAGGGATCAGTGCAGATTCAGGAATGGTTATCCGCAGCTCCCCCAGGAGGGACATTACAGGAACCCGGGAGTAGGGATCAGTGCAGATCAGGAATGGTTATCCGCAAGGGAGGGACATTACAGGAACCCGGGAGTAGGGATCAGTGCAGACCAGGAATGGTTATCCGCAAGGGAGGGACATTACAGGAAACCGGGAGTAGGGATCAGTGCAGACCAGGAATGGTTATCCGCAGCTCCCCCTGGAGGGACATTACAGGAACCTGGGAGTAGGGATCAGTGCAGATCAGGAATGGTTATCCGCAGCTCCCCCTGGAGGGACATTACAGGAACCTGGGAGTAGGGATCAGTGCAGATCAGGAATGGTTATCCGCAGCTCCCCCTGGAAGGACATTACAGGAACCCGGGAGTAGGGATCAGTGCAGATCAGGAATGGTTATCCGCAGCTCCCCCAGGAGGGATATTACAGGAACCCGGGAGTAGGGATCAGTGCAGACCAGGAAAGGTTATCCGCTGCTCCCCCAGGAGGGACATTACAGGAACCTGGGAGTAGGGATCAGTGCAGATCAGGAACGGTTATCCGAAGCTCCCCCTAGAGGGACATTACAGGAACCCGGGAGTAGGGATCAGTGCAGATCAGGAATGGTTATCCGCAGTGGAGGGACATTACAGGAACCCGGGAGTAGGGATCAGTGCAGATCAGGAATGGTAATCCGCAGCTCCCCCTAGAGGGACATTACAGGAACCCGGGAGTAGGGATCAGTGCAGATCAGGAATGGTTATCCACAAGGGAGGGACATTACAGGAACCCGGGAGTAGGGATCAGTGCAGACCAGGAATGGTTATCCGCAGGGGAGGGACATTACAGGAACCCGGGAGTAGGGATGAGTGCAGATCAGGAAAGGTTATCCGCAGCTCCCCCTGGAGGGACATTACAGGAACCTGGGAGTAGGGATCAGTGCAGATCAGGAAAGGTTATCGGCAGCTCCCCCTGGAGGGACATTACAGGAACCCGGAAGTAGGGATCAGTGCAGACCAGGAATGGTTATCCGCAGGGGAGGGACATTACAGGAACCCGGGAGTAGGGATCAGTGCAGACCAGGAATGGTTATCCGCAGCTCCAGGAACCTGGGAGTAGGGATCAGTGCAGACCAGGAATGGTTATCCGCAGGGGAGGGACATTACAGGAACCCGGGAGTAGGGATCAGTGCAGACCAGGAATGGTTATCCGCAGCTCCAGGAACCTGGGAGTAGGGATCAGTGCAGACCAGGAATGGTTATCTGCAGCTCCCCCTGGAGGGACATTACAGGAACCTGGGAGTAGGGATCAGTGCAGATCAGGAATGGTTATCCGCAGCTCCCCCTGGAGGGACATTACAGGAACCTGGGAGTAGGGATCAGTGCAGATCAGGAATGGTTATCCGCAGCTCCCCCTGGAGGAACATTACAGGAACCCGGGAGTAGGGATCAGTGCAGCGCAGGAATGGTTATCCGCAGGGGAGGGACATTACAGGAACCCGGGAGTAGGGATCAGTGCAGATCAGGAATGGTTATCCGCAGCTCCCCCTGGAGGGACATTACAGGAACCCGGGAGTAGGGATCAGTGCAGACCAGAAATGGTTATCCGCAGCTCCCCCTAAAGGGACATTACAGGAACCCGGGAGTAGGGATCAGTGCAGCTCAGGAATGGTTATCCGCAGCTCCCCCCCTGGAGGGACATTACAGGAACCCGGGAGTAGGGATCAGTGCAGCTCAGGAATGGTTATACGCAGCTCCCCATGGAGGGACATTACAGGAACCCGGGAGTACAGGAACCCGGGAGTAGGGATCAGTGCAGCTCAGGAATGGTTATCCGCAGCTCTCCCTGGAGGGACATTACAGGAACCCGGGAGTAGGGATCAGTGCAGATCAGGAATGGTTATCCGCAGCTCCCCCTGGAGGGACATTACAGGAACCCGGGAGTAGGGATCAGTGCAGATCAGGAATGGTTATCCGCAGCTCTCCCTGGAGGGACATTACAGGAACCCGGGAGTAGGGATCAGTGCAGATCAGGAATGGTTATCCGCAGCTCCCCCTGGAGGGACATTACAGAAAGCAGAATCCCTGCAATGCCGGCAGCCAGATGTGGGAAAACAGATCCACTCCGCTTCAGATCTGTGTGTCACCATCATGTCAGGAACCAACACCACATTTCACCAAGTCCTTACAAGAGACAGGGTTCAATGGGACCTGTAGTTCCACATCCTCTAGCCTATATTACATGGAATTGGTAACTACACAAAAGGACAGAACGGAAATGTTTGGAAGCTTGGCTCACCATGCATCAGTTATACATAGGGTGAGGGGGATAATGTGATCCAGATGGTTAAATTATTAGTGGATGAAGTAGAACGTTACAGAAACCCAAGCAAGAAATGATATACCAGAGGTTCTGCTAAACGTGTGCTCTATATACATGTCCAGCCTTCTCCACGAGTGACCTCGCAGCCGGCCTAAAACCCAGACGTCCAGCACTTACGCCAAGGGATGCCAGACTGATGGCGTTATAGACCGAGCTCATAGAAATCTGATGTAAAATTACACAGCCGCCAATCTGTCCTGTCTCACCATACTGGGAGCTGCCCACAGCGAGAAGGCGCCCAGCCCTTACCCGAGGAACCACATCCCTTCCAGCAGCACACAATGGGCAGAGCCAGGCACAAGCCCCAGTGAGACAGGACTGTGTGAGCGCACCGTGTGATGTGTCCGGCTGTGCTCCCGTGGACACTACAACGAAGGCCAGCCTCACCTTCAGGCAGTGCGGTGATCTTGGTTGTCCTGAGGTTCAGGTTAGGCAGGGGAACCACGCAGATGTTCTTTCCAAGTCGCTGCATTGAAGGCAAAGTAAAGGAAATTTCATATTTGTGCAAGATCTTCAGGAACCCGACCTGTAAATACAGAAGGATGGTGAGTGGCTGAACTATTTCCTCATCAGGAATACAATGTCCTATCAGGAGCACAGTGTCAGACACACAGCGCCCCCTGTTGGAGAGAATCAGAACAGCACAAACTATGCAGGCATACCACTGCCCCCGACACGTCCCTATTGCAGAGTGAGTAAGATCAATCAGAGCCTGTGCATTACTGATCTGAGTACACACTCCAACAGGCGGGTGTGACCGTAGAACCTGGCATGGCTCCAGGGCAAAAGGTTTTATCTGACATAATCCTCCTGCTCCTTCACCTTTATACATCAGGATTGCATAGTAAAAATAAGATTTTACTTACCGGTAAATCTATTTCTCGTAGTCCGTAGTGGATGCTGGGCACTCCGTAAGGACCATGGGGAATAGACGGGCTCCGCAGGAGACTGGGCACTTCTTTAAAGAAAAGATTAGGTACTACATCTGGTGTGCACTGGCTCCTCCCTCTATGCCCCTCCTCCAGACCTCAGTTAGGGAAACTGTGCCCGGAAGAGCTGACATTACAAGGAAAGGATTTGGAATCCAGGGTAAGACTCATACCAGCCACACCAATCACACCGTACAACTCGTGATAACTATTACCCAGTTAACAGTATGAACAACAACTGAGCCTCATTAAACTGATGGCTCAGAACAAAAAAAAAAAAAACCTATAGTTAAGCAATAACTATATACAAGTATTGCAGAATTCCGCACTTGGGACGGGCTCCCAGCATCCACTACGGACTACGAGAAATAGATTTACCGGTGAGTAAAATCTTATTTTCTCTGACGTCCTAGTGGATGCTGGGTACTCCGTAAGGACCATGGGGATTATACCAAAGCTCCCAAACGGGCGGGAGAGTGCGGATGACTCTGCAGCACCGAATGAGCAACTCAAGGTCCTCCTCAGCCAGGGTATCAAACTTGTAGAATTTTGCAAACGTGTTTGATCCCGACCAGGTAGCAGCTCGGCAAAGTTGTAAAGCCGAGACCCCTCGGGCAGCCGCCCAAGAAGAGCCCACCTTCCTCGTGGAATGGGCTTTGACTGATTTAGGATGCGGCAGTCCAGCCGCAGAATGTGCAGCTTGTTGGGTGCATGCAGGATAAACAGCGAGTCAGTTTTTCTGACTCTAGCCGTCCTGGAAACATAGATTTTCAGGGCCCGGACTACATCCAGCAACTTGGAAGCCTCCAAGTCCCGAGTAGCCGCAGGCACCACGATAGGTTGGTTCAAATGAAACGCTGATACCACCTTAGGGAGAAATTTGGGACGAGTCCTCAATTCTGCCCTGTCCATATGGAAGATCAGATAGGGGCTTTTACATGACAAAGCCGCAAATTCTGACACACGCCTAGCCGAAACCAAGGCCAAAATCATGACCACTTTCCACGCGAGATATTTCAACTCCACGGTCTGAAGTGGCTCAAACCAATGTGATTTTAGGAAATCCAACACAACGTTGAGATCCCAAGGTGCCACTGGAGGCACAAAAGGAGGCTGAATATGCAGCACTCCCTTAACAAACGTCTGAACTTCAGGCAGTGAAGCCAGTTCTTTTTGAAAGAAAATAGACAGGGCCGAAATCTGGACTTTAATGGATCCCAATTTTAGGCCCATAGTCACTCCTGACTGTAGGAAGTGCAGAAATCGACCCAGCTGAAATTCCTCTGTTGGGGCCTTCATAGCCTCACACCAAGCAACATATTTTCGCCATATGCGGTGATAATGTTTTGCTGTCACATCCTTCCTAGCTTTTATCAGCGTAGGAGTGACTTCAACCAGAATGCCCTTTTCCATCAGGATCCGGCGTTCAACCGCCATGCCGTCAAACGCAGCCGCGGTAAGTCTTGGAACAGACAGGGCCCCTGCTGTAGCAGGTCCTGTCTGAGAGGCAGAGGCCAAGGGTCCTCTGAGATAATTTCTTGTAGTTCCGGGTACCAAGTCCTTCTTGGCCAATCCGGAACGATGAGTATAGTTCTTACTCCTCTCTTTCTTATTATCCTCAGTACCTTTGGTATGAGAGGAAGAGGAGGGAACACATAAACCGACTGGTACACCCACGGTGTCACTAGAGCGTCCACAGCTATCGCCTGAGGGTCCCTTGACCTGGCGCAATATCTTTTTAGCTTTTTGTTGAGACGGGACGCCATCATGTCCACCTGTGGCCTTTCCCAACGATTTACAATCAGCTGGAAGACTTCTGGATGAAGTCCCCACTCTCCCGGGTGGAGGTCGTGCCTGCTGAGGAAGTCTGCTTCCCAGTTGTCCACTCCCGGAATGAACACTGCTGACAGTGTTATCACGTGATTTTCCGCCCATCGGAGAATCCTTGTGGCTTCTGCCATCGCCATCCTGCTTCTTGTGCCGCCCTGTCGGTTTACATGGGCGACCGCCGTGATGTTGTCTGACTGAATCAGCACCGGCTGGTTTTGAAGCAGGGGTTTTGCCTGACTTAGGGCATTGTAAATGGCCCTTAGTTCCAGAATATTTATGTGTAGGGAAGTCTCCTGACTCGACCATTGACCTTGGAAGTTTCTTCCCTGAGTGACTGCCCCCCAACCTCGGAGGCTTGCATCCGTGGTCACCGGGACCCAGTCCTGTATGCCGAATCTGCGGCCCTCGAGAAGATGAGCACTCTGCAGCCACCACAGCAGAGACAACCTGGCCCTCGGGGACAGGGTGATCAGCCGATGCATCTGAAGATGCGATCCGGACCACTTGTCTAACAGATCCCACTGAAAGATCCTTGCATGGAACCTGCCGAATGGAATTGCCTCGTAAGAAGCTACCATCTTTCCCAGGACTCGCGTGCAGTGATGCACCGACACCTGTTTTGGTTTTAGTAGGTCTCTGACCAGAGATGACAACTCCTTGGCCTTCTCCTCCGGGAGAAACACCTTCTTCTGTTCTGTGTCCAGAATCATACCCAGGAACAGCAGACGCGTCGTAGGAACCAGCTGCGACTTTGGGATATTCAGAATCCAGCCGTGCTGTTGTAGCACTTCCTGAGATAGTGCTACTCCGACCAACAACTGCTCCCTGGACTTCGCCTTTATAAGGAGATCGTCCAAGTACGGGATAATTATAACTCCCTTCTTCCGAAGGAGTATCATCATTTCGGCTATTACTTTGGTAAATACCCTCGGTGCCGTGGACAGACCAAACGGCAACGTCTGGAATTGGTAATGGCAGTCCTGTACCACAAAACGGAGGTACACCTGGTGAGGTGGGTAAATGGGGACATGTAGGTAAGCATCCTTGATGTCCAGTGATACCATGTAATCCCCCTCTTCCAGGCTTGCAATAACCGCCCTGAGCGATTCCATTTTGAACTTGAACTTCCTTATACAAGTGTTCAAGGATTTCAAATTTAGAATGGGTCTCACCGAACCGTCTGGTTTCGGTACCACAAACATTGTGGAATAGTAACCCCGTCCCTGTTGAAGGAGGGGAACTTTGATTATCACCTGCTGGAGGTACAGCTTGTGAATTGCCGCCAGTACTACCTCCCTGTCCTGGGGAGTAGCTGGCAAGGCTGATTTGAGGTAACGGCGAGGGGGAGACGTCTCGAACTCCAGCTTGTATCCCTGAGATACCACTTGTAGAACCCAGAGATCCACCTGTGAGCGAACCCACTGGTCGCTGAAGTTCCGGAGACGGGCCCCCACCGCACCTGGCTCCACATGTGGAGCCCCAGCGTCATGCGGTGGACTTAGTGGAAGCAGGGGAGGATTTTTGTTCTTGGGAACTGGCTGTATGGTGCAGCTTTTTCCCTCTACCCCTGCCTCTGGGCAGAAAGGACGCGCCTCTAACCCGCTTGCCTTTCTGAGGCCGAAAGGACTGTACTTGATAATACGGTGCTTTCTTAGGCTGTGAGGGAGCCTGAGGTAAAAAAGTCGACTTCCCAGCTGTTGCTGTGGATACGAGGTCCGAAAGACCATCCCCAAACAATTCCTCACCCTTATAAGGCAAAATTTCCATCTGCCTTTTAGAATCAGCATCACCTGTCCACTGCCGAGTCCATAATACTCTCCTGGCAGAAATGGACATTGCATTAATTCTAGATGCCAGCCGGCAAATGTCCCTCTGTGCATCTCTCATATATAAGACTACGTCTTTAATATGCTCTATGGTTAGCAATATAGTGTCCCTGTCAAGGGAATCAATGTTATCAGACAGGGAATCAGACCACGCTGCTGCAGCACTACACATCCATGCTGAAGCAATAGCAGGTCTCAGTATAGTACCTGAATGTGTATACACAGACTTCAGGATAGCCTCCTGCTTTCTATCTGCAGGCTCCTTTAAGGCGGCCGTATCCTGAGACGGCAGTGCCACCTTTTTTGATAAGCGTGTGAGCGCCTTGTCCACCTTAGGGGATGTCTCCCAGCGTAACCTATCCGTTGGCGGGAAAGGGTACGCTATTAGTAACCGCTTAGAAATTACTAGTTTCTTATCTGGGGAAGCCCACGCTTCTTCACACAATTCATTTAACTCATCAGATGGGGGAAAAGTCACTGGCTGCTTTTTCTCCCCAAACATAATACCCTTTTTTGTGGTAACCGGGTTAATGTCAGAAATGTGCAACACATTTTTCATTGCCGTAATCATGCATCGGATGGCCCTAGTGGATTGTATATTTATCTCATCCTCGTCGACACTGGAGTCAGACTCCGTGTCGACATCTGTGTCTGCCATCTGAGGTAGCGGGCGTTTTTGAGCCCCTGACGGCCTCTGAGATGCCTGGGCAGGCGCGGGCTGAGATGCCGGCTGTCCCAAAGCTGCGTCATCGAACCTTTTATGCAAGGAGTTGACACTGTCGGTTAATACCTTCCACATATCCATCCACTCTGGTGTCGGCCCCGCAGGGGGCGACATCACACTTATCGGCACCTGCTCCGCCTCCACGTAAGCGTCCTCATCAAACATGTCGACACAGCCGTACCGACACACCGCACACAGGGAATGCTCTGACTGAGGACAGGACCCCACAAAGTCCTTTGGGGAGACAGAGAGAGAGTATGCCAGCACACACCAGAGCGCTATATAACAGAGGGATATACACTATACACAAAGTGAATTTTCCCCCTATAGCTGCTTATATTCACAATTTGGCCTAAATTTATGTGCCCCCCCTCTCTTTTTCACCCTTTCTGTAGTGTATACTGCAGAGGAGAGCCTGGGGAGCGTCCTTCCAGCGGAGCTGTGAAGAGAAAATGGCGCTGGCTGTGCTGAGGGAGATAGCCCCGCCCCTTCAACGGCGGGCTTCTCCCGCTTTTTATAACGTTAATGGCTGGGGTTTCTGCATATATACAGTGTTAAACACTGTATTATGTGCTTTTTATTGCCAAAAGGTATATTAATTGCAGCCCAGGGCGCCCCCCCCCCCCCCAGCGCCCTGCACCCACCAGTGACCGGAGCGTGTGGTGTGCTGTGGGAACAATGGCGCACAGCTGCAGTGCTGTGCGCTACCTTATTGAAGACCGAAGTCTTCAGCCGCCGATTTCCTCCGGTTTCTTCCGTCTTCTGGCTCTGCAAGGGGGACGGCGGCACGGCTCCGGGAACGGACGATCGAGGTCGGGCCCGGTGTTCGATCCCTCTGGAGCTAATGGTGTCCAGTAGCCTAGAAGCACAAGCTAGCTGCAAGCAGGTAGGTTTGCTTCTCTCCCCTAAGTCCCACGTAGCAGTGAGTCTGTTGCCAGCAGATCTCACTGAAAATAAAAAACCTAACAAATACTTTTCTTTTAGTGAACTCAGGAGAGCCCACTAAGTGCATCCAGCTCAGGCCGGGCACAGATTCTAACTGAGGTCTGGAGGAGGGGCATAGAGGGAGGAGCCAGTGCACACCGGATGTAGTACCTAATCTTTTCTTTAAAGAAGTGCCCAGTCTCCTGCGGAGCCCGTCTATTCCCCATGGTCCTTACGGAGTACCCAGCATCCACTAGGACGTCAGAGAAAATAAGATTTTAAGCTTACAGGTAAATATTTTTCTCGTAGTCCGTAGAGGATACTGGGGACGCCGTAAGGACCATGGGGGTAGACACTTTAAGAAAGACTTTAGGATTTGGGTGTGCACTGGCTCCTCCCTCTATGCCCCTCCTCCAGACCTCAGTTAGAGAAACTGTGCCCAGAGGAGACGGACAGTACAAGGAAAGGATTTTTGTTAAACCAAGGGCAAGATTCATACCAGCCCACACCAATTACACCGTATAACTTGTGATAAACTAACCAGTTAACAGTATGAAATTCAACATAGCTTCAGTCGGAAACTGAAAGCAACCATAACATAACCCTTATGTAAGCAAAACTATATACAAGTCTTGCAGAAGTAGTCCGCACTTGGGACGGGCGCCCAGCATCCTCTACGGACGAGAAATAGATTTACCGGTAGGTTTAAAATCTTATTTTCTCTTACGTCCTAGAGGATGCTGGGGACTCCGTAAGGACCATGGGGATTATACCAAAGCTCCCAAACGGGCGGGAGAGTGCGGATGACTCTGCAGCACCGATTGAGCAAACATGAGGTCCTCCTCAGCCAGTGTATCAAACTTGTAGAATTTCGCAAACGTGTTTGCCCCTGACCAAGTAGCTGCTCGGCAAAGCTGTAGTGCCGAGACCACTCGGGCAGCCGCCCAAGAAGAGCCCACTTTCCTAATGGAATGAGCCTTGACTGATTTAGGTAACGGCAATCCAGCCGTCGTATGCGCCTGCTGAATCGTGTTACAGATCCAGCGAGCAATAGTTTGCTTTGAAGCAGGGGCACCAATCTTGTTGGCTGCATACAGGATAAACAGCGCTTCAGTTTTTCTGACTTTGGCCGTCCTGGCCACGTAAATTTTCAAAGCCCTGACTACATCCAAATACTCGGAATCCTCCAAGTCTCGTGTAGCCACCGGCACCACAATAGGTTGGTTCATATGAAAGGATGACACCACCTTAGGCAAGAATTGAGGACGGGTCCGCAATTCCGCCCTATCCATATGGAAAACTAGATAGGGGCTTTTGTGAGACAAAGCCGCCAATTCAGACACTCGCCTAGCCGAAGCTAAGGCCAACAACATGACCACCTTCCAAGTGAGATATTTTAACTCTACTGTCTGAAGTGGTTCAAACCAGTGCGACTTAAGGAAACTCAAAACCACGTTAAGGTCCCAAGGCGCCACCGGAGGTACAAAAGGAGGCTGAATATGAAGCACTCCCTTCACAAAAGTTTGTATTTCTGGAAGCGAAGCCAATTCTTTTTGAAAGAAAATGGAAATTGCCGAAATCTGAACCTTAATGGAGCTGAATTTTAGGCCCAAATTCACTCCAGTTTGTAGAAAGTGAAGGAAATGGACCAGATGGAATTCTTCCGTAGGAGCATTCCTGGCCTCACACCAAGCAACATATTTACGCCAAATACGGTGATAATGTTTAGCTGTCACATCCTTCCTAGCCTTTATCAGAGTAGGAATAACCTCATCCGGAATGCCCTTTTCCGCTAGGATCCGGCGTTCAACCGCCAAACGCAGCCGCGGTAAGTCTTGGAACAGACAGGGCCCCCGTTGCAACAGGTCCTGTCTTAGAGGAAGAGGCCACGGATCTTCTGTGAGCATCTCCTGCAATTCCGGGTACCAGGCCCTTCGTGGCCAATCTGGAACAATGAGAATTGTCCGAACTCCTCCTTTTCTTATTATTCTCAACACCTTTGGGATGAGAGGAAGAGGAGGAAACACATATACTGAGTGGAACACCCACGGTGTCACTAGTGCGTCCACCGCTACCGCCTTAGGGTCTCTTGACCTGGCGCAATACCTTTGCAGTTTTTTGTTTAGGCGGGACGCCATCATGTCTATCTGGGGCAGGCCCCACTGGCTTGCAATCTGTGTGAAGACTTCCTGACGAAGTCCCCACTCTCCCGGATGCAGGTCGTGCCTGCTGAGGAAGTCTGCTTCCCAGTTGTCCACTCCCGGAATGAACACTGCTGATAGGGCGCTTACATGGTTTTCCGCCCAGCGCAGAATCCTTGTGGCTTCCGCCATTGCCACTCTGCTCCTTGTGCCGCCCTGGAGGTTTACATGAGCTACTGCGGTGATGTTGTCTGACTGGATCAGAACTGGTAAGTCGCGAAGCAAAGTCTCCGCTTGACGAAGGGCGTTGAATATGGCCCTTAGCTCCAGGACGTTGATGTGAAGACAAGTCTCCTGACTTGACCAAAGACCCTGGAAGTTCCTTCCTTGTGTGACTGCACCCCAACCTCGGAGGCTCGCGTCCGTGGTCACCAGGAACCAGTCCTGAATGCCGAATCTGCGGCCCTCTAGAAGGTGAGCACTCTGCAGCCACCACAGGAGAGACACCTTGGCCCTGGGGGACAGGGTGATCAACCGATGCATTTGTAGATGCGACCCGGACCATTTGTCCAGTAGGTCCCATTGGAAGGTCCGTGCATGGAACCTGCCGAATGGAATGGCCTCGTAAGATGCCACCATCTTTCCCAGGACTCGCGTGTGCAGTGATGCACTGACACCTGTTTTGGTTTCAATAGGTTCCTGACCAGAGTCACGAGTTCATGAGCCTTTTCTATCGGCAGATACACCCTTTTCTGGTCCGTATTCAGAATCATGCCCAAGAAGGGTAGACGAGTCGTAGGAACCAGCTGCGACTTCGGGATATTGAGAATCCAGCAGTGTTGCTGTAACACCTTCAGTGAAAGTGACACGCTGTTCAGTAATTGTTCTCTTGATCTCGCTTTTATGAGGAGATCGTCCAAGTACGGGATAATTGTGACACCTTGCTTGCGCAGGAGCACCATCATTTCCGCCATTACCTTGGTGAAAATTTTCGGGGCCGTGGAAAGCCCAAACGGCAACGTCTGAAATTGGTAATGTCAATCCTGTACCGCAAATCTCAGGTACGCCTGATGAGGTGGATATATGGGAACATGAAGGTATGCATCCTTTATGTCCAGAGATACCATAAAATCTCCCCCTTCCAGGCTGGCGATGACCGCCCTGTCTTGAATTTGAACCTTTTCAAGTATAGGTTCAGGGATTTTAAATTTAAAATGGGTCTGACCGAACCGTCCGGTTTCGGGACCACAAACAGGGTTGAGTAATATCCCCTGCCCTGTTGAAGCGGGGGAACCTTGACCACCACCTGTTGAAGATACAATTTGTCGATTGCATTTAACACTATCTCCCGTTCTTGGGGAGACGTTGGCAGAGCCGATTTGAAAAACCGGCGAGGAGGCACCTCTTTGAATTCCAGTTTGTAACCTAGGGAAACAATTTCTATTGCCCAGGGATCCGCCTGTGAGTGGGCCCAGATTATGGCTGAAAATTCGAAGACGTGCCCCCACTGGGGCGGACTCCCTTAGTGGAGCCCCAGCGTCATGCAGTGGATTTTGCAGAGGCCGGGGAGGACTTCTGTTCCTGGGAACTAGCTGTGTTGTGCAGCTTTTTCCCTCTGCCCTTACCTCTGGCAAGAAAGGACGATCCACGGCCTTTCTTGTTTCTATTTGATCGAAAGGACTGCATCTAATAATGTGGCGTTTTCTTAGGCTGTGAGGAAACCCAAGGTAAAAAAAAAGCTGATTTACCTACCGTAGCTGTGGAAACTAGGCCTGAGAGACCTTCCCCAAACAATTCCTCACCCTTGTAAGGTAAAACCTCCATATGCCTTTTTGAGTCGGCATCACCTGTCCATTGTCGGGTCCAAAGGACTCTTCTAGCCGAGATCGACATAGCGTTGATTCTCGAACCCAATAGACCAATGTCTCTTTGTGCATCTCTCATATATAAAAGACAGCATCTTTTATATGTCCTAGGGTCAATAGGATGGTATCCTTATCCAGGGTATCAATTTCCGCTGATAAGGTATCTGTCCATGCTGCTACAGCACTACACACCCATGCCGACGCAGTAGCCGGTCTGAGTAAGGTACCTGAATGTGTATAAATGGACTTCAGGGTAACCTCCTGTTTGCAATCAGCAGGATCCCTGAGGGTAGCCGTATCTTGGGAAGGCAGCGCTACCTTTTTGGATAAGCGTGTCAAGGCTTTGTCCACCCTAGGGGATGATTCCCACCGTATCCTGTCCGCTGGCGGGAAAGGATACGCCATAAGAATCCTTTTGGGAATCTGCAGTTTCTTGTCTGGAGATTCCCAAGCTTTTTCACATAACTCGTCCAGCTCATGTGAGGGGGGAAAAGTTATCTCAGTTTTCTTTCCCTTATACATGTGTACCCTCGTGTCAGGGACAGGGGGTTCCTCTGTGATATGCAAAACAGCTTTGATTGCAATAATCATATATCGAATACATTTAGCCACCTTTGGCTGTAATTTTGCATCATCATATTCGACACTGGAGTCAGAATCCGTGTCGGTATCCGTGTCAACTATTTGGGATAGTGGGCGCTTTTGGGACCCCGAAGGTCCCTGCGACATAGGTACAGGCATGGGTTGACTCCCTGACTGTTCCCTAGCTTCAGCTTTATCCAATCTTTTGTGCAATAAATTTACATTGGCACTTAAAACATTCCACATATCCATCCAGTCAGGTGTCGGCGCCGTCGACGGCGACACCACATTCATTTGCTCCTCCTCCTCCCTCGAAAAGCCTTCTACCTCAGACATGTCGACACACACGTACCGACACACTACACACCTCAGGGAACCCTCTTATCCGAGGACAGTTCCCCCACAAGGCCCTTAGGAGAGACAGAGAGAGAGTATGCCAGCATACACTCAGCGCTATAATAACCCAGGACAAAAACACAATATTTATGTTTACCCAGATAGCGCTTTTATACTCAATGCGCCAATTATGTGCCCACCCTCTACTTTAAAACCCTCTTGTCACCGTGGTATAAGCAGGGGAGAGTCCGGGGAGTTTCCTCTCAGCGGTGCTATGGAGAAAAAATGGCGCTGGCGAGTGCTGAGGGAGAAGCCCCGCCCCCTCGGCGGCAGGCTTCTGTCCCGCTCTAAAATACAAAACTTTGGCGGGGGCTCGTAGGTATATACAGTGGCCAGCTGTATATACCCATCTTTTGCCAGGAGAGGTTTATTTGCTGCCCAGGGCGCCCCCCCCCCCCACACGCCCTGCACCCTTACAGTGACACAGTATGTGAGGTGAATGGGAGCAATGGCGCACAGCTGCATTGCTGTGCGTTACCTCAGTGAAGAGCAGTGAAGTCTTCTGCCGCCTCTGATGTCTTCTAACTTCTCATACTCACGTGGCTTCTACCTTCAGACTCTGAGGAGGACGGCGACGCAGCTCCGGGACGGACGGCGAGGATGAGACCTGAGTACCGATCCCTCTGGAGCTAATGGTGTCCAGTAGCCTAAGAAGCAGAGCCTTTCAACTCACAGAAGTAGGTCTGTTTCTCTCTCCTCAGTCCCTCGATGCAGGGAGTCTATTGCCAGCAGGCTCCCTGAAAATAAAAAAACCTAACAAAATACTTTCTGTCAGAAACTCAGGAGAGCTCTGAAAAGCACCCAGTCTCCTCTGGGCACAGTAATCAACTGAGGTCTGGAGGAGGGGCATAGAGGGAGGAGCCACTGCACACCCAAATCCTAAAGTCTTTCTTAAAGTGCCCATGTCTCCTGCGGAGCCCGTCTACCCCCATGGTCCTTACGGAGTCCCCAGCATCCTCTAGGACGCAAGAGAAAGGGAGGTGCTACTCTGCCCTACATCGCTCAGCAGTGTGCGTGGACAGCTTGTAAACCTGCACGCCTCCGACACATCGCATGGACTATAGGATGAATACTCAGGGACAGGCCCAGTGATACGACAGAAATAAAAGGGTCTTGCGTCCCAATAGGATACAGCGCTAAAGATAAGGGGGTGAGACTACAACTAGCTCCAAAGAACCTGGGGTACTCTACTGAACTGTAGCCTTTATTTACCAGTAACTGGCTTTTTATCCGATGTAGGCACTCACTCCCCGTCACGCCCATCTATGTATAAGAATCAGTGTATTACTGAGAACAAAGTCCAAGAGGTGACACTTTACTGATCTCAAGCTAAGAGCAGGTGACAGACCAGAGCTGACGGCTCCAGCACGTCCTCACTCTCCTGAGCCACGGTCACTGCAGCTGCCAGACAATGCGAGTGCGTCACATCTGCAGGACCTGGGTGTATATAACGCACTACACCACCCTACAGAAGCCACACTGTATAATAAAGCCAACAAAGGATATCGGAGAGCATCGGCTCGCAGGCTGCGCCTTCCGTCTCTCACATCCCCAGCGTCAGCACACGCTCCGGATAGGGGTCTTCCTACATAATGGGGTCTGCTCAACGGGTTATTCTCCTCCTATGGATAACGCTAACATATAGCACAGCGCTGTACAGAACACACGCATCAGGGGCGGGATGTAGTCATTAGGTCAGCCTTAACGTCAATGCCACCATGGTGACACTGAAAAATGGTAACATTAGGGTTAGGCTGTGGGGCGAGAGTGTTCGGCACTAGGGTGAGGAATTGGTGATAGGAATGGGGGGAGAACACCCACCAAAACAGATTCTCCGCCAGTGGTCTGCAGCAGAAGGGACAGTCACACGGCCGCAGGGGCCTGGTAGACACTACTGGAACCACTGCAGCCGCCAGGAGCAGGTAAGTCACCACTGGACCACCAACAACGCTATGATCACATTCTAGCAGGTGACCATTTCCTCAGTGTTTACGTGACGGAGCCTTTGCTTTACTGATCACAATGGATCGGGGACTCATTACGGCAGTAACCCGGATGTATGATGCAGAGCAGCGGTACTAGATCAGCACAGCACGCAGCAGTGACCGGATTCCTTCCAGAGGAGCTCAGCGTCAGTACTTCACTAATGGCCTATCTGGTCCCCATCCAACACTTCCAGCGTCACCAGTGCCGGACGCATCATTAACTTCTTTCAGGTCAGTTATCGGTGTCATATCCACTCTGTGTACAGTGCCAATTATAACCACTGCTCGTTACACAACATTATTTCATGCTAAAGTATATAATAAGATTTTACTCACCGGTAAATCTATTTCTCGTAGTCCGTAGTGGATGCTGGGGACTCCGTAAGGACCATGGGGATTAGCGGCTCCGCAGGAGACTGGGCACAACTAAAGAAAGCTTTAGGACTACCTGGTGTGCACTGGCTCCTCCCACCAAGACCCTCCTCCAGACCTCAGTTAGGATACTGTGCCCGGAAGAGCTGACACAATGAGGAAGGATTTTGAATCCCAGGTAAGACTCATACCAGCCACACCAATCACACCGTATAACTCGTGATACTATACCCAGTTAACAGTATGATAACAACTGAGCCTCTCAACAGATGGCTCAACAATAACCCTTTAGTTAGGCAATAACTTACAAGTATTGCAGACAATCCGCACTTGGGATGGGCGCCCAGCATCCACTACGGACTACGAGAAATAGATTTACCGGTGAGTAAAATCTTATTTTCTCTGACGTCCTAGTGGATGCTGGGAACTCCGTAAGGACCATGGGGATTATACCAAAGCTCCCAAACGGGCGGGAGAGTGCGGATGACTCTGCAGCACCGAATGAGCAAACTCTAGGTCCTCCTCAGCCAGGGTATCAAACTTGTAGACTCTTGCAAGAGTGTTTGAACCCGACCAAGTAACAGCTCGGAAAATTTGTAAAGCCGAGACCCCTCGGGCAGCCGCCCAAGAAGAGCCCACTTTCCTCGTGGAATGGGCTTTCACAGATTTAGGGTGCGGCAGTCCAGCCGCAGAATGTGCAAGTTGAATCGTGCTACAGATCCAGCGAGCAATAGTCTGCTTAGAAGCAGGAGCACCCAGCTTGTTGGGTGCATACAGGATAAATAGCGAGTCAGTTTTCCCGACTCCAGCCGTCCTGGAAACATACTTTTCAGGGCCCTGACTACGTCCAGAAACTTGGAAACCTCCAAGTCCCAAGTAGCCGCAGGCACCACAATAGGTTGGTTCACATGAAAAACTGCTACCACATTAGGAAGGAATTGGGAACGAGTCCTCAATTCCGCCTTATCCATATAAAATACAGATAAGAGCTTTAGACAAAGCCGCCAATTCTGATACACGCCTGGCCGACGCCAAGGCCCACAGCATGACCACTTTCCACGTGAGGTATTGTAGCTCCACGGATTTAAGTGGCTCAACTCAATGCGACTTCAGGAAATCCAACACTACGTTGAGATCCCACGGTGCCACTGGAGGCACAAACGGGGGCTGACTATGCAGCACTCCCTTAACAAAAGTCTGAACTTCAGGCAGTGAAGCCAGTTCTATTTTGGAAGAAAATCGATAGAGCCGAAATCTGGACCTTAATGGAACCCAATTTTAGGCCCATAGTCACCTCTGACTGTAGGAAGTGCAGAAATCGACCTAGCTGAAATTCCTCCTTTGGGGCCTTACTGGCCTCACAGCAAGCAACATATTTCCGCCATATGCGGTGATAATGGTTTGCGTTCACTTCTTTCCTAGCTTTAAATAGCATAGGGATAACTTCCTCCGGAATGCCTTTTTCCTTCAGGATCCGGCGTTCAACCACCATGCCGTCAAACGCAGCCGCGGTACGTCTTGGAACAGACAGGCCCCCTGCTGCAGCAGGTCCTGTCTGAGCGGCAGAGGCCATGGGTCCTCTGAGATCATTTCTTGGAGTTCTGGGTACCAAGCTCTTCTTGGCCACCCGGAACAATGAGTATTCTTACTCCTCTCCTTCTTATTATTCTCATTACCCTGGGTATGAGAGGCAGAGAAGGGAACACATACACCGACTGGTACACCCACGGTGTTACCAGAGCGTCCACAGCTATCGCCTGAGGGTACCTTGACCTGGCGCAATATCTTTGTAGCTTTTTGTTGAGGCGGGACGCCATCCAGTCCACCTGTGGCCTTTCCCCACAGTGTACAATCATTTGGAAGACTTCTGGATGAAGTCCCCACTCTCCCGGGTGGAGGTCGTGTAAGCTGAGAAAGTCTGCTTCTCAGATGTCCACTCCGGGAATGAACACTGCTGACAGTGCTAACACATGATTTTCCGCCCATCGGAGAATCCTTGTGGCTTCTGTTTCCATAGGCCTTGGAAGTTTCTTCCCTGTGTGACTGCCCCCCAGCCTTGAAGGCTGGCATCCGTGGTCACCAGGACTCAGTCCTGTATGCCGAATCTGCGGCCCCCTAGAAGATGAGCACTCTGCAGTCACCACCACAGCGACACCCTGGCCCTTGGAGACAGGGTTATCCGCCGATGCATCTGAGGATGCGACCCGGACCACTTGTCCAACAGATCCCACTGGAAGATCCTTGCATGGGACTTGGCGAATGGAAATTCTTCGTAAGAAGCTACCATCTTTCCCAAGGCTCGCGTGCATTGAAGCACCGATACCTGTATTTGTATTAGGAGGTCTCCGTCTAGAGACGCCAACTCCTTGGACTTCTCCTCCGGGAGAAACCCTTTTTATCCTGTTCTGTGTCCAGAACCATACCCAGGAACAGTAGACGCGTCGTAGGAACCAGCTGCGACTTTGGAATATTCAGACTCCAGCCGTGCTGTTGTAGCACTTCCCGAGATAGTGCTACTCCGACGAACAACTGCTCCCTGGACCTCGCCTTTATAAGGAGATCGTCCAAGTACGGGATAAGTACTTCGGCCATTACCTTGGTAAATACCCTCGTGCCGGGGACAGACCAACGGCAACGTCTGGAATTGGTAATGACAATCCTGTACCACAATTTTGAGGTACTCCTGGTGAAGAGGGTAAATAGGGACATGCAGGTAAGTATCCTTGATGTCCAGTGATACCCTGAAATTTTCCAGGCTTGCAATAATCGCCCTCAGCGATTCCATTTTGAACTTGAACCTTCGTATATAAGTGTTCAAGGATTTCAATTTTAGAATGGGTCTCACCGAACCGTCTGGTTTCGGTACCACAACATTTTGGAATAGTAACCCCGGCCTTGTTGAAGGAGGGGTACCTTGATTTCACCTGCTGGAAGTACAGCTTGTGAATTGCCGCCAGTACTACCTTTCTCCGAGGGCAGCAGGCAAGGCTGATGTGAGGCAACGGCGAGGGGGAGTCGTCTCGAACTCCAGCCTGTATCCCTGTGATACTACTTGCAGAACCTAGGGATCCACCTGTGGGCAAGCCCACTGGTCCCTGCAGTTCCCGAGACGCGCCCCCACCGCACCTGTCTCCACCTGTGGAGCCCCAGCGGCATGAGGTGGACTCAGAGGAAGAGAGGGAAGATATTTGATCCTGGGAACTGGCTGACTGGTGCAGCTTTTTCCTTCATCCCTTGTCTGTGCAGAAAGGAAGCGCCTTTGACCCGCTTGCTTTTCTGAAGTCGAAAGGACTGTACCTGAAAATACGGTGCTTTCTTAGGCTTTTGTGAGGAAACCGGAGGTAAAAAATTTTCTTCCCAGCTGTTGCTGTAGATACGAGGTCCCAGAGACCATCCCCAAACAATTCCTCACCCTTATAAGGCAGAATCTCCATGTGCCTTTTAAATGCAGCATCACCTGTCCACTGCCGGGTTTCTAATACCCTCCTGGCAGAATGGACATTGCATTAATTCTGGATGCCAGCCGGCAAATATCCCTCTGTGTATATATATATATATATATAAGACAACGTCTTAAATATGCTCAATGTTAGCAAAATATTATCCCTGTCTTAACGTATTAATATTATCTGACAGGGTATCAGACCACGCTGCAGCAGCACTATTTATGCTGAGGCAATTGCAGGTTTCAGTATATAACCTGAGTGTGTAAATACAGACTTCAGGATCGCCTCCTGCTTTTTATCAGCAGGTTCCTTCAAGGTGGCCGTATCCTAAGACGGCAGTGCCACCTTTTGACAAACGTGTGAGCGCCTTATCCACCCTAAGGGATATCTCCCAACGTGACCTATCCACTGGCGGGAAAGGGTACGCCATCAGTAACTTTTTAGAAATTACCAGTTTCTTATCGGGGGAACCCACGCTTCTTTACCCACTTCATTCATTCATCTGATGGGGGAACAAAACACTGGCTGCTTTTTCTCCCCAAAAATAAAACCCCTTTTATGTGGTACTTGGGTTCATGTCAGAAAATGCGTAACACATTTTTCATTGCAGAGATCATGTAACGGATGTTCCTAGTGGATTGGGTATATGTCTCAACCTCGTCGACACTGGAGTCAGACTCCGTGTCGACATCTGTGTCTGCCATCTGAGGTAACGGGCATTTTTTTGAGCCCCTGATGGCCTTTGAGACGCCTGGGCAGGCGCGGGCTGAGAAGCCGGCTGTCCCGTCATCCAGCCTTCTATGTAAGGAGTTGACACTGTCGGTTAATACCTTCCACCTATCCATCCACTCTGGTGTCGGCCCCACAGGGGGCGACATCCCATTTATCGGCCTCTGCTCCGCCTCCACGTAACCTTCCTCATCCAACATGTCGACATAGCCGTACCGACACACCGCACAAACACAGGGAATGCTCTGACTGAGGACAGGACCCCACAAAGTCCTTTGGGGAGACAGAGAGAGAGTATGCCAGCACACACCAGAGCGCTATATAATGCAGGGATTAACACTATAACTGAGTGATTTTTCCCCAAATAGCTGCTTGTATACATATATTGCGCCTAAATTTAGTGCCCCCCCTCTCTTTTTAACCCTTTGAGCCTGAAAACTACAGGGGAGAGCCTGGGGAGCTGTCTTCCAGCTGCACTGTGAAGAAAAAATGGCGCCAGTGTGCTGAGGGAGATAGCTCCGCCCCTTTTTCAACTGACTTTCTCCCGCTTTTTCTGGAATACTGGCAGGGGTAATTTTACATCTATATAGCCTCTAGGACTATATATGATGTAGATTTGCCAGCCAAGGTGTCATATATTGCCCTCAGGGCGCCCCCCCCCCCCCCCCCAGCGCCCTGCACCCATCAGTGACCGGAGTGTGAGATGTACATGAGGAGCAATGGCGCACAGCTGCAGTGCTGTGCGCTACCTTGGTGAAGACCGAAGTCTTCTGCCGCCGATTTTCCGGACTCTTCATGCTTCTGGCTCTGTAAGGGGGGCGGCGGCGCGGCTCCGGGAACGAACACCAAGGTCGGGTCCTGCGGTCGATCCCTCTGGAGCTAATGGTGTCCAGTAGCCTAAGAAGCCCAAACTACCACCTGTTAGGTAGGTTCGCTTCTTCTCCCCTTAGTCCCTCGCTGCAGTGAGTCTGTTGACAGCAGGTCTCACTGTAAAATAAAAAAACCTAAATATACTTTCTTTCTAGGAGCTCAGGAGAGCCCCTAGTGTGCATCCAGCTCAGCCGGGCACAAGAATCTAACTGAGGTCTGGAGGAGGGTCTCGGTGGGAGGAGCCAGTGCACACCAGGTAGTCCTAAAGCTTTCTTTAGTTGTGCCCAGTCTCCCGCGGAGCCGCTAATCCCCATGGTCCTTACGGAGTCCCGAGCATCCACTTAGGACGTTAGAGAAATTAGGATAAGCACACACCACAGGATATACATTACCCCTCCACCCTCCATGTGCCAGCTCCCATATTCTATCCACCCCCCTCCCTCATACCACCATGTGCCTGCTCCCTATCTCTATCCACCCCCCTCCCTCATCCCACCATGAGCCTGCTCCCTATCTCTATCCACCCCCCTCCCTCATCCCACCATGTGCCTGCTCCCTATCTCTATCCACCCCCCTCCCTCATATCACCATGTGCCTGCTCCCTATCTCTATCCACCCCCCTCCCTCATCCCACCATGTGCCTGCTCCCTATCTCTATCCACCCCCCTCCCTCATCCCACCATGTGCCTGCTCCCTCTCTCTATCCACCCCCTCCCTCATCCCACCATGTGCCTGCTCCCTCTCTCTATCCACCCCCTCCCTCATCCCACCATGTGCCTGCTCCCTATCTCTATCCACCCCCTCCCTCATCCCACCATGTGCCTGCTCCCTATCTCTATCCACCCCCTCCCTCATCCCACCATGTGCCTGCTCCCTCTCTATCCACCCCCTCCCTCATCCCACCATGTGCCTGCTCCCTATCTCTATCCACCCCCTCCCTCATCCCACCATGAGCCTGCTCCCTATCTCTATCCACCCCCTCCCTCATCCCACCATGAGCCTGCTCCCTATCTCTATCCACCCCCCTCCCTCATCCCACCATGTGCCTGCTCCCCATCTCTATCCACCCCCCTCCCTCATCCCACCATGTGCCTGCTCCCTCTCTCTATCCACCCCCCTCCCTCATCCCACCATGTGCCTGCTCCCCATCTCTATCCACCCCCTCCCTCATCCCGCCATGTGCCTGCTCCCCATCTCTATCCACCCCCCTCCCTCATCCCACCATGAGCCTGCTCCCCATCTCTATCCACCCCCCTCCCTCATCCCACCATGTGCCTGCTCCCTATCTCTATCCACCCCCCTCCCTCATCCCACCATGTGCCTGCTCCCTCTCTCTATCCACCCCCTCCCTCATACCACCATGTGCCTGCTCCCTCTCTCTATCCACCCCCTCCCTCATCCCACCATGTGCCTGCTCCCTCTCTATCCACCCCCCTCCCTCATCCCACCATGTGCCTGCTCCCTCTCTATCCACCCCCCTCCCTCATCCCACCATGTGCCTGCTCCCTCTCTATCCACCCCCCGCCCTCATCCCACCATGTGCCTGCTCCCTCTCTCTATCCACCCCCCTCCCTCATCCCACCATGTGCCTGCTCCATCTCTCTATCCACCCCCCTCCCTCATCCCACCATGTGCCTGCTCCCTATCCACCCCCCTCATCCCACCATGTGCCTGCTCCCTATCTCTATCCACCCCCCTCCCTCATCCCACCATGTGACTGCTCCCTATCTCTATCCACCCCCTCCCTCATCCCACCATGAGCCTGCTCCCCATCTCTATCCACCCCCCTCCCTCATCCCACCATGTGCCTGCTCCCTATCTCTATCCACCCCCTCCCTCATCCCACCATGTGCCTGCTCCCTATCTCTATCCACCCCCTCCCTCATACCACCATGTACCTGCTCCCTCTCTATCCACCCCCCTCCCTCATCCCACCATGTGCCTGCTCCCTATCTCTATCCACCCCCCTCCCTCATCCCACCATGTGCCTGCTCCCTATCTCTATCCACCCCCCTCCCTCATACCACCATTATCCCACCATGTGCCTACTCCCTATCTCTATCCACCCCCTCCCTCATCCCACCATGTGCCTGCTCCCATATTCTATCCACCCCCTCCCTCATCCCACCATGTGCCTGCTCCCTATCTCTATCCACCCCCCTCCCTCATCCCACCATGTGCCTGCTCCCTATCTCTATCCACCCCTCCCTCATCCCACCATGTGCCTGCTCCCTATCTCTATCCACCCCCCTCCCTCGTCCCACCATTTGCCAGCTCCCTCTCTATCCACCCCCCTCCCTCATCCCACCATGAGCCTGCTCCCTATCTCTATCCACCCCCCTCCCTCATCCCACCATGTGCCTGCTCCCTATCTCTATCCACCCCCCCTCCCTCATCCCACCATGTGCCTGCTCCCCATCTCTATCCACCCCCTCCCTCATAGCACCATTATTCCACCATGTGCCTGCTCCCCATCTCTATCCACCCCCCTCCCCCATATACCTCCCTCATCCCACCATGTGCCTGCTCCCATATTCTATCCACCCCCCTCCCTCATCCCACCATGCTCCTGCTCCCATATACCACCCTTATCCCATGCGCCTGTTCCCATATCCTATCCACCCCCCTCCCCCCATATACCACCCTCACCCCACCATGCTCCAGCTCCCATATGCCACCCTTAGCCCCCCCATGTGCCTTCTCCCATATTCTATCCCCCATATAGCACCCTCATCCCTCCATGTGCCTGCTCCCTATTTCTATCCCCCCCTCTGCCTTATACCACCCTCAACCCACCCCCCTCCCCCATATACCACCCGCATCCCACCATGCACCTGCTCCCATATTCTATAGACCCCCTCCCCATATACCACCTGCATCCCACCATGCACCTGCTCCCATATTCTATAGACCCCCTCCCTCATATACCACCCTCATCCCACCATGCACCTGCTCCCATATTCTATAGACCCCCCTCCCCCATATACCACCCTCATCCCACCATGCACCTGTTCCCATATTCTATAGACCCCCCTCCCCCATATACCACCCTCATCCCACCATGCACCTGTTCCCATATTCTATAGACCCCCCTCCCCCATATACCACCCTCATCCCACCATGCACCTGCACCCACTACTATATTTTTATCCTCCACATCTCCCCAAATAGGTCACACACATTCCTGTATAGATATATGGGGTTGATGAAGAGTTGGTGGCAAAATTTGCATAAAAGAAAGCATACCATTTCCAGATACCCACAGCAGCTTATAGCAAGCGCAGGTGGAGCATGGTGAGGAGACTCTTTCCTATCCCCCTTCCTCCTCCGCCCCTCAGAAGGACTGAGATGTGCTGGTCAGCATGAGTGGAGCATGGTAAGGAGACCCTTTCCTATCCCCCTTCCTCCTCCGCCCCTCAGAAGGACTGAGATGTGCTGGTCAGCATGAGTGGAGCATGGTGAGGAGACCCTTTCCTATCCCCCTTCCTCCTCCGCCCCTCAGAAGGACTGAGATGTGCTGGTCAGCATGAGTGGAGCATGGTGAGGAGACCCTTTCCTATCCCCCTTCCTCCTCCACCCCTCAGAAGGACTGAGATGTGCTGGTCAGCATGAGTGGAGCATGGTCAGGACACATTTTTCTATCCCCTTTCCTCCTCTGCCCCTGAGAAGGACTGAGATGTGCTGCGTAGCAATCATTTAAAAAAAACTGCAAAACTACGCATGCGTATGGGCCGAAATGCACACGCGTGGCGTACAGGTACAAAGAGCATCGTGGTTTTACACAGGTTCTAGCGACGATCGCAAGGAGATTGAGAGGAAGAGGACGTTTCTGGGTGTCAACTGACCGTTTTCTGGGAGTGTTTGGAAAAAAACGCAGGCGTGTCCAGGCGTTTGCAGGGCGGGTATCTGACGTCAATACTGGGACCTTCGTTGCAGCAATCATCGCACAGGATAAGTAACTACAGGGCTAGTTTTGTTTTGCACAAAATGGTTTTGTACCGCTCGGCTGCACAGGCGTTCGCACTCCTGCAAAGCGAAAATACACTCCCCCGTGGGCGGCGACTGTGCGTTTGCACGGCTGCTAAAAGTAGCTAGCGAGCGATCAACCCGGAACGAGGGCCAAGACACATTAAGCAAGCCGGGGAGAGCTCACGCTGCATCAGCCCTGTACATCTTCTTACACAATGGTGGGAGATTTGTTTTTCCCACTAGAGTGGAGATCAGATTAGTTGCTGCTAACACACAAACGCCAGACACATGAGGAGATGTCAGCGCTACTATGTGAAAGATTTAAAGTAAAAAGCCTTTTCCAGATATCACAGTCCAGTCACTGCCGTCTCCGTGGCCATAGCAACTATAGAGCGCAGGCGACACATCACACGTGACATAATGTGTGCCCTTTACAGGAAATGAATGCAGGAGATAGAGAGATCTAGAGCGCCTGCGAGGACTACAAATACATACTACTGCACCGGCATCTGCGAACGCCAATGTAACGCATAAAAAGGTGATTTTTGCTACTTACCGTAAAATCTCTCTCTCTGATTCCATCTGGGGGACGCTGCGCCATTACTTGTGGGTTAGAGGTGTGTGGTTGTGGTGTTTGGCACAGAACTATTAAAACCTGACTCCTCCCCCCTCTAACCCCTCCCATCTCCTTCCTGCCTAGCCAGTACCTCAGTTAACGTTTAGCCAAGCCAAAGGAGATAGATCAAAGAAAATTAACTGGTTAAACCAGACAAACATCTGGGAGGGATCGCAGCGTCCCCCAGATGGAATCAGAGAGAAAGAGATTTTACGGTAAGTAACAAAAATCACCTTTTCTCTTTCATCCATCTGGGGGACGCTGCGCCATTACTTGTGGGATTTCCCAAAGCAAGCTAATAAGAGGAGGGAGACGGGGACGGCATAGCCGTCCGCAAAAAGTGACGCCCAACAAAGGCAGTCTACAAACCGAAAACTGTAAAACTGTTTAAACGTATGCACAGACGAGCAGGTCGCCGCCCGACACAGCTGCTCTATAGATGTAACCCCGCGAACAGCCCAAGAAAACTCCAACAGCTCGAGGCGAAGGAGCTCGGATCGATTTAGGAATGGAAACATCAGAAGACTGTTTGCTGACCGAAGTTACCCAACGAGCCATAGTGTACTTGGAAGTTGTCCAATCTCGTTTTGGACGCATCAATCAAAAACCAACAAAGCATCCGTTTGATGGATAGAATCCGCACGAGATAAAGAAATCCGTAAGGCCCTAAGGACATCTACAAGTCAACTGGGAATCCTCCCTGGAAGGAAAAGGAGTAAACGCTAGAGGGACGATGAAGAAGTAAACGCTGGAGGGACGATGTCCTGATTAGATGAAACGCTGACACAACCTTCGGAAGAAAGGTTTTGTTCGCAGAACCACACGATTTTCCTGAAAAACCAACAAGGGTGGTCTGTAAGACCATAGCTTCCAATACAGATACTCATCTTGCGGAGGCAATTTTTAATAGAAAGACAACAGCGGAACGTTCGCCAAAGGCTCAATGTAGATCCGTAAGGACTAAGTTAAAGTCCCAGGGAATAACCGGAGGAACAAAAAGTGGTTAAATCCGCAGAAATCCCTGATGGAACGTGAGAACGTCTGGAATGATAGCCATTCTCTTTTGAAAAAGAACCGACAAGGCAGAAGCCTGACCCATTTGTGAAGAAAGTCTCAGACCCTTATTGAGACCCTCCTAAAGGAAGAATAACAGACAAGGAACTCTAAACAAATCCGGTAGTAAACCACGCTTTTTACACCAAGCAATGTAAATATGCCACAGTCTGTGGTAATTCCAGAAGCCACCGGCATGAATCATAATTTACACAACAGGACGGGAATAAAACTTTTTTTTTTTTTTTTAAGAAAAACCAGCCGATCCAACCTGGGTGGTGAGATGTTCCTTGAATCATAAGATGTGGATGCAGAGGGAGTCGGAATGGTTCCCTGATGACCACAGTGCGCAGAAGAGCGTACCACTGTCAGTTTGGCCAATCTGGGGCCACCAGAATGATTGGAAGACAGTCTCTCTGAATGCGTTGAAGCAGACTTGGGATCAGTGTAAGTGGTGGCACATATCTCAGTTGAAAGTGCCACAGCGCCATCAGTGCGCCGATTAAAATTGCTTGAGGGTCCTGAGTACACGACCCGTAGAGATGAAATTTATTGTTGAGACGAGACGCCATCAGATCTACATCGGGCATCCCCGACCGGGCTACTAGAGTCAGAAAACCCCACCCGGTGAAGTTCCCACTCTCCCGGATGCACCGTGTGACGGCTTAAGAAATCCACTTTTTAGGTCTCGAGTCCTGGCATGTGAATCGCGGGTCTGGCCGGAACCCAATGTTCCGACCATAGGAGAATCTGATCGTGTCAAGGCAGATCAGCTTCGAGTGTCTCCTTGCTTGTTTATGTAAGTAACTGCCGTGGTGGTGTCGGACTGAATCCGCACTGGATGACCCTGTACTCTGGTTTGAATCTGCAGTAGTGTCTACCGGATTGTCCTCAACTCCAAGATGTTGATCTGCAACTTCTACTCTTTGACTGACCCAGAACCCCTGAAATTGAAGAGTCTGAAAAGCCGTACTCCAACCTATGAGGTTGACATCAGTAGTGACCATCACCCAAGGCCAAAATGTGAACTGAACTTTTGTTAAATTGGAGCTGTAAAGCCACCAGCGAAGCAACTGACAAGTCTGTACCGACAAGCGGAACAGCTGTAAGTGGAGATGAGTTCCTGTACAAGTCCAACGGATGAGAATCTGCGCCTGAAGGAGTCGAGCATGAACCTGGTATATGGAACTGCCTCGAAGGTTGCCACCATCTTGTCTAACACCTGCATGTATCGGAGAACCGAAACCACCTGTAAATGCCGCAGTGTTCAAATTCGGGACTGTATGTCCTGACTGAGGAAGAAATACTTTCTGGTTGTTGGTATCGAATAAGAGTCCCAGAAAATTATTTTCTGAGAAGGAAGCCAAGACGACTTTTGGACAATTTATTATTGATCCGAATGGCTGTAGTCTCTATTGTGAGACGCAAGTTCTGTTGAAGAATCAACTCTGACTGTATCCTGAGTAACAGATCATCCAAATACAGAGTAATGTTGACTTCCTGACACTGCCACCGCATGGTCCATGATCTTTGTGAATACCGGAGAAGCCGTGGATAAGCCAAAGGGAAGAGTATCAATAGGAACAAGCAGATAGGCGTCTTATGTCTACTGAAGCCAAATATCCCCCTGGTTCCATGGCGATGATAATCGAGTGGATGGAGTCCATTCTGAGCTTTTGTTGAAACGAACAGTCTAGTTTGTCCACGAGTACAATCCCCGACCTCTCTGCGGAGTGGGAACTAGAAAAATTTTACTTAATTTCGTAGAAGAGTGGCTGTTGCATGATGAAAAGCTCGACATCTGGAGGGACCGTTTGGAAGAGAAGTGAAGAACACACGATATGTGACTGGTTCCTCGAGATCTAACGTATATCCTTTGGATATGACCTCCGTCACCCACCTATCTGGTTTCGACAGGAGCCACCCTTCGTTGAACTGTAGTAACCGAGTCCCAACCGTCACTGCTCCCTCCGGCGTCATGCAGTAGGTCTGTCGGAAGGTTTACTTCCACCTCTGAAACTCTTTTCATGGATATGTGGAGACAGCACGAAAGGAATGGAACTACCGCTGTCCTGTACATGAAAGGAACGATCCCTTGTAGTATTCGGTTTCGGAGGAACCGCCAGAAGAAAGGGGCTCCTGCCCTTCTGTAGTAGCTGAAATAATCTTCTTTGATTCCGACCCAAAGAGAACTCACCTTCAAAGGGTACCGCCGCCAAGGTCTGTTTGGAGTCACAATCGGCATTCCAAACCCGAAGCCAAAGAGACCGTCTTGCTGACACTGTCAAGGCAGAAATACGGGAGCGCCGCGTAGTAGAATCAATCAAGGTCTCACCCACATAAGTAAGCCGAAATTTGTTCTGCTAATTGAATGTCTTCTGATGGATCGTCAGACTGCATTCCAGATATGACCTGTGTTAGTCAGTCATCCGCGGCCCTGAGGATCCAAGCGCCAGCTAGAATCGTGATGAAGAAAACAGATTTAGGCATTGCTGCCATCGTCCTATCTGTAGGATCTTTCAATGTCACCGACTGTACCGAAGGAATAGCCGTAGCTCCTGCTAAATGGGAAATGGAAGCGTCTACCTTTTGGGCTGTTTTCTGTAAAAGAATATAGAAATTTTAACTTCTGAGGGACTTGGGAACGAGAAACCGGCTTAAGTTAGGGCTCCTTTAAAATATCCCTGTTAGACACCATCCGTCAGACTATTACTATCAGCACTCTAACACCTGAGCTATTAGACCAATCACTTTCCCAGACCGAAACTTCGTCCCACTCTGGGTCTACGTCCCCATTTTCCCATGGAAATGACTCCAACTCCTCCCCCATAAAGTTATAGCGGGCAACGGTTGTGGCTGTGTTGTATCAGAAAAACTGCCGGCAGAGTTTATAAACTTGTTTAGGGATTGAGTTAAATTAGTAATACATGTGCCCATATTTTTTGCGTCCACAGAGACAGGTCCGCAGAACTTCCCTGTTGGACCACCCCAGATGCACCAGAACATGTCCGTTCACATTGTACGCAGGCAATTTAAACCCCCGAGGATGTCTTCCCCCTTGTCGATCTGTCTTTTTTTTTTTTTTTTTTTAAACAAATGCACTACCAAAGAACTATAAACACAGTAGAGTAGTGGACAGTATTGTGAAGCATACTGTGTCATTTATATTGAAACAAATACTGTTAACTTTAATAGAAATCCTCTAGGCGACACTAGGATTGAACCCAGGTCCCTCTATACCACAGATCTCTGTATAGAATAACACAATGCCCCCAAAGTATACTTGCTGTTAGGTGATCCCCCCTGAATAAACAGGGTGAGTAGTACTGAAACATTTTCCAAGTTGTGTGCTGTGTGCTGCACCGCGTCCCCCGTACTGCCTCTGGAGAAAATGGCGCCCGGCTCTGTAGACGCTGGATCAGAGTGTGTGAGGTAGTGCAGGGCGGGAATCCCTTCTTTGAAGCAAGTAAGCGCCGGGTAGCTCAGCATAGGCGCGCTATAACCGGAAGTCTGCAGATTCTGTGTTCGGGTAGCGGCTCCCGCGCACCGCTACATACAGCGTGTCTCTTCGGGAAGCGGCTCCCGGGTGCCGTTACCTACAACATCTGTTCTAGCAGTGGCTCCCGCACGCCGCTATGTACAGCGGCTCGATCGGTAGTGGCTCCCGCGCGCCGCTACTTACAGCGGGTCTGTTCGGCAGCATCTAGTAAACCCCTAGGGAGTGACTCACCACTCTCCCGGGCTACTCAGAGGTGACCCCCCTTGTAGCAGAAATAAATAAATGCTTGTGCGGGAGGAGGGATGGAGGGGGGACACGCAAGGTAATAAAAATAAAATCAAATATATATATCTATATGAAAAATATAGAAAGATATAGGAAAGGATAGACCAATACTGTCAGACAGATTGTGTCTATCCTGTACCTTCTCACTGCCGACTTCTTAGAAATAGGAATCCAGCCCCAGTGACCGAAGTATGGTGACCTCCAGCGGCAGATTATAGAGTGGGACTTCTATCTAACCCCACTCTAGTAGTACCTGTCACCTGTATACAGGGACTAGGCACTCAAATCATAAAATAAGAAAAAACCTAACTAAAATCTTCAGAGAAAAAAAATCTGTGTCTGTACTCCACAGGCACAAAACAAAAACGGAGGTACTGGCTAGGCAGGAAGGAGATGGGAGGGGTTAGAGGGGGAGGAGTCAGGTTTTAATAGTTATGTGCCAAACTCCACAACCACACACCTCTAACCCACAAGTAATGGCGCAGCGTCCCCCAGATGGATGAAAGAGAAATAAATAAAAAGGAAGAAGATTCTAATGTTAAATTGGATAATCTAGCTTTTATATCTACATATAATAATGAAAGCATGCAGATCAAAAGGATTGTATGTAAAAACTTTAACCTTTTGAATCAGGATAACCTCTTGAGAAGCCACCTACCACCCAAACCGAAATTTATTTTTAAAAAGAATAAGTCACTTAAAAATATTCTTGCTCCTAGTTTTATTCAAAAAGCTACCACACAACAGACCAAAGGGGACTCTTGGTTGATGTCGAGACCCAAAGGTTTTTTCCGATGTGGGGCTACCAGGTGTACCACCTGCAAACATATGTGTAGGAAAACTACACATTCACATCAAGGAGGGAGAGGAGTATGAATTGACTAACTTTATGAACTGTAATTCATCTTACATAATATATCTCCTCTCCTGTGGGTGTGACCAGAAATATGTGGGGCGGACAACAAGAAGCATTAAGATTCGCTTTATGGAACACCGCCGTAATATTGTCAAGAAAATCTCCACACATAGTGTCTCCAGACACTTTAGGGATCACCATGGGGGGGACCCCAGTTCTTTACATCTTATAGCAATTGAACAAGTGGGTGTAACGAAAAGAGGGGGTGATCGATACAAAACCTTGTGCAAACAGGAACTATACTGGATGTTCAAACTGAACACTATATATCCAAGAGGACTAAATGAAGCAGTTGAACTTAACTCAGTGTTATGACTGTTTGCCAAGGGGTTTAGATCTTTATTATTATATATATATATATATATATATATATATATATATATATATATATATATATATATATATATATATATATATATATATATATATATATATATATATATATATATTTTTTTTTTTTTTTTTTTTTATTTCTTCATTTACTCCCTCCTAACATTATGACTACATTAATAATATTATTGACATGATTAAATGTGAGCTGAAAGATCATCCGGTATGTCAATCGCTCATCACTATATTATGGGCGTCTTTGGTTGTAGTCTTAATCTGATACCCCAAGAGTGGGTTCTAACTATAGTAAGAAATTGCTATCTGTGATCTCTATAAATATATGTTTTTTTCTGTTTTCTATGCCCTCTTTAGATATCTAAAAAGGGGGTCTAAGTTTGAGATAGACCTAGTAGCCAGAGACATCCATTTATGCTTTTCCCTTTTCTTCTCTCCAACTCTATCAATTACTAAGATATGAATACATTCTATAGCCTAATGTCAATATTTCTCCATTAACTCTGCTATATATTTTGTATATGAAACCTTATGAAATAATATAGAATGTAATATGGGTATGCCATACTCACTGGTAGTAGTCTGTATAAATTATGTATGACATATTATATGTTTCTCCGTGTGGTTAGCATGGTGGTTGGCGGAAATACACGGATAACAGTGCTATTGATGGAATCTAGGACGCCTCCCACCGCGAACCACACGGAGCCGTTTCTAAGTGATGCGATAATAGACGCGTTACCCTGACAACATTGAATGCACCACGTCATGACGTTCATGGAGCGCATTGCGTCATGACGCTCACGTCCGCGAGAATGACGCGGTGCCGGAATACGGACCGCATCATCACTACGCGGCCGGGCGGTGTTGGATGACGCGACGGGATGGGATCCGTTCGCGTCATCCCCATTGATTACTGACACCTACGATATGAGTGAGGGGGAGGAAACCCCCTGGTAATATATAAAGTAGTAGACAGAATCTCTTCACATTTGGAAAGGATTGCTAATACCGGGGATTTGTGCAGTACGTTTAATACACACACATTTGATCCACTCCGGGTTTTGTGTATTACAGCACAGGTTAGATATTTCTAAAAAGAAGCATGTGATCATCCCATACGAAAATAAACATAATGTTGGAGTTTTTGTCACCTTTTTTATTCATATATTTGGTAATATATACTTATACTAATGTCTGTCATTAATTGGGTCATATTATGAGATAAGATGGTCAAATTCTAATTATCTATGCAAATGAGCAGCCATGTTGTTTGGGTATATAAACCCCTATTTAGAGCTTAGTGAGCACCTTGAAAAAGTTGTGTAAACACAACGAAACGCGTTGGTGTGAGCTGCCTTTCTGCATCAATCCCTGGACCTGCACTGTTTGGAGATTGGACGACCTGAACCAAGTTCCCCCCATTTCACTGGGACCCAAAGACCCCAACTAGAGGTATACCAATTGAACTGTGGACATTGCTAAACCATCTACCTTACCGAGGAACTGCAATACTGCGGACTGCCAAGCCGCTTAAAATTATCCTTGGATATACCTGCGGTAACTATTAATGTCGGCACTCGACCACTAAGTGGGTCTATGGACTTTTAGAAGGGGACTACATTATAGGAACAGGTCCTATTATCTCCACAACTGCTTTATCAGTGCACATGGGAGTTTTTTCCTAAATCCTTTTTCAATAAGGTTTTTTAATGTTTTATTTATCATATATTATTACTCCATATGGATGTTACATTGGTTTTATTATGTATTAAATATGTTGTTTGATATACTTATCTCATCTATGACCTACTAGCGCTATCTATTTTTATTGCCTATTGTATGTGAGGTCTGACCAACCTCTTATATAGCTGCTGTGTTGAACCTCCCCAATCAACGCCTGGCTAGAATTACCAATTGGTAAATTCTTCTTTTTTGCATTTACAACAAATACATAGTGCTGCACCGGCATCTGCGGACGCCAATGTAACGCACAGCCAGACGGCATCCTGGTACATTGCCCGAATCACAGCTCCTTTCCTACACCCTACGATGCGGCGCACCCTGCTGGGTGCAGAAGAACTACACAGGCACCCATCATCCCACGTCTCCAAGACTGTATTCTGGATTATTCCAATTTATTAATAAAGAGTTAGTGGCTTTATTATATTATTATTATTATATAATATATATTATAAGAGCGACACTGCAAAAGCTGGGGGCCAGTCTGCGCCGGCGTTCTGTGCCAATATTAAAGATCTGCAGCATCACTATAGGCTGCATTCACAAATTGTAGTCCCAGTACACAACTCTGGCCCACCATCAACTAACCAGGGGCGTTTTATCAGAGGAGGGGGCCCCTGTGCAGACTCCGAGTGGGCCCCATTCTCTTGCACTGTGCAGTAGTCTCCAGCAACATGGCGCCCGTCATGTTCTGGAGACCAAACTCACTACTGCGCATGTGTGGCAGCCATTGTGGAGGAGGAGATTTTCGCCACAGCGGCCGTTGCTGGACTCCGGAGAGGCAAGTATTATAATATGGATGTAATGTGTACGGTGTGTTCCCCATGTGCACCGCACACATTGCACCTATTATAGAAGCACCGATGCCACCAACGTCCTGCTGGAAGATGTGGAGGCCAAGTACCACAATTCTGGATTGTCCTCTCCAGCTCCAGACACCACCCCAGCTCTCCTTTATACTTTCCCCAAGACATTGGGTGACATTAGCACAAGGGATGTACAATACTTTTACATACACAATATTTAGATTAAAAAATATGGACAAATTGTGAAAACTTGTCCTAACACCCGGCAAGGCTAACCTACACGTCCCAGCACCTTCTCCTCTGCTACGCCTGAGGCCTAGCACACACGCCATGGATAATACTGAATGGACGCCGCACTCTCTCAATAACCATCCTAATGCATTTACCTTCACTAAAAATAGTCCATCTTCTTCCTGAGAGACCATAACCACCGAGTCATGTAACTTCTCATCAAAGTGCACATGGTTGTGTGCCCCCTCCTCGGGGAAGCCTGCAGCGAATCGGACGCCAGCCACTTTCGGCTTTGCACCTGCAGAGGTAAAAGGACACGTTACCAAGGAGGGTACCGTCTCTGTAAAGTCTCACTCACAGACAACGTGCTAGGGAGAGAGAGACCTGGGGCGGTCGGGGGATTGGCGATTCAATTCTTAAATGGAAATTAAAGCTCTTGGGCCAAGTGCGCAATGCAGCCGCCAGGTCACGGCTAGCCCTGAAGCCCTACTCACTGTAACGCTGACTTATGATCGCACATCAGGAGGGTGCGCACAGAAAGCCGCGCTAAGTGCAGACTCTGGGCTTGTCGCAGGAAGTGCGTAGCTCCCACCTACAAGGAACTGAATGTGAATCTGGTATCTATATCAGAGGCCTCTGTGCCAGTCTCAGCCTGCCAGTACATAACGGAGCCTCTCGCTCGTACAGCGCTATAGAGGGGTAGAGCCAGCACAGCTATAGACCCTCCTACCCGCTGTATACAGAGGAGAGCCTTCACGTAAACTGGTTGCTACGGGTTACACCACCTTTTGTACAGAGAGCCTTGTTAGCCATAAACAGGTTATAACCTGTAGTAACCAGCCACCGTAATGTCCCTTCATGTCATGGATGGGGGCTGTAATGTCACTGACTGGCCAAGCTTTGTGCGTCCTGATATTACATACGGGGTACGCAGGCCGTGGTCCCTACTCCCAAGAGCTAGGACTATAACAAAATGAGTAAGACGCACGCCGCTATTCCAAGTGCGCATCACTTCCTGCAACATAAGGACGACATAAGAGGATCAGAGCCTTTAATCTGGATACATCGCTGATCCCAGCAGTTGAAGACGGAGGACTGTGACTGGCAAAGGGATTTTTAGCATAGAAATGAAGTTACAAAATGGTTTATGAACGGACTGTCTGGGGGTAACTCTCAGAGATATAGGCAGACTGCCGGCTAACACGGAGCCACTGCGAGCTGCAGAACATCGCAGCAGAGCCAGGCCTCTCCACTCTCTAGCTGCAGGTTTGTGGGCAAGGTCAGACGCCTCCTCAGGGGTCTGGTCGCGCTCACATTACACAGGCTGCAGATAATTAGGTTATTGTCTGCTCTCATAGCGCCTGCCTAAATGACTAATGGAACCATGGTCAATAAGAGGCACAGCCTGCAGGAACGGGACGCAGAACGTGAGTGCGCGGGCCACACAAGCTACGGAAAGACTAAAGACACACTGCAAATACCAATTAGGACAGGATTATAACACAACAACGTAGTATTATACACTGGAGAAAGTGGTAACATGCACGTCACACAGACGCAGGACATGTGTAGCAGTAGTATAGTATTAAATGCCCCCCAGTAATGACAAGCAGGCCCATGGAGAGTATACGTATACTGAGAGCAGACTGTCATCCTGGGCATTGGCACGTGTGAGGGTAGGACATGTGGGCTATGAGAGCGCTGGGGAGTTGTGTGCCAGTGTTGGACACAACATGTACTAAGGCTGGTGCCACACATAGCGGTTTAGCGGGTCCCGCTTGGCAGGTAGGAGCCTGCAAATGGTATTCTATGAGGCAGTCTACACATATCCTGCTGAACCGCACCCGCCGGATGCAACCGCAGCATGTCAGCAGGACGACAAGTACAACGCATACATTTGAATGTATGTGCGTACACAGGGGGTCATTCCGAGTTGTTTGCTCGTTGCCGATTTTCGCTATGCTGCGATTTGTTGCTAACTGCGCATGGTACGCAGGGCACATGCGCTTAGTTTTTTTACACAAAACTTAGATTCGCTGTGGCTTCTGCTGCGCTTTTCAGTCGCACTGCTGTTCGGTAAATGATTGACAGGAAAGGGGCGTTTCTGGGCGGCAACTCAGCGTTTTCCCGGCGTTTGCAAAAAAACGCAGGCGTGTCAGGGAAAAACGCAGGGGTGGCTGGAGAAACGGGGGAGTGGCTGGCCGAACGCAGGGCGTGTTTGCGACGTGAAACCAGGAACTAAACGGACTGAGCTGATCGCAATCTGTGAGTAGGTCCGTAGATACTCAGAAACTGCAAAGAATTTAGTAGCAATGCTGCTAATCTTTCGTTCGCTATTCTGCTAAGCGAAGATACACTCCCAGAGGGCGGCGGCCTAGCGTGTGCAATGCTGCTAAAAGCAGCTAGCGAGCGAACAACTCGGAATGAGGGCCACAATGCGGTAGAACCGCAAACCCCCCCTGCCGGAAGCTTGCAGTATTGGAAGCAGGCAGTCTTGGGCTCAGGTGTAACTTCAGGTCCGGTTCTGCTGCACCCTGCTAAACCGCTATGTGTGGCCCCAGCCGTACAGCACATCTGCATTGTGCCAGATACACATAGGGAGTGGTCAGAAGAGGCAGCGACTGCAGCTGGGTTCTGGATACTGTGCAGACACAGAGTCGTGCACCGATGAGCCCCAATACATACTGTATATATTACACACATAAAAAGGACATCTGATAGAGCATAGGTTTTACCTTTCTTAGCCGCAGCCATTAATGATACCAGCCCAAGTCTTCTCACTCGTCAGAAACTGTCGCCCATCCTGGTCTCCGCCGAGCCCTACACAAGACAGAACACACAGTGAGAACCAGGGACCCCCAACACTGGTATAAGGAGACTCCAGTAGTAACATACATGCAGAACATAGATACCTATACTCCTGTGTCACATTACTTCCTCTCACCCACCAGAACTCAGGGTGACCCGCTCATCCAGTACAACGACAGCGAGAAGCAGCCCTTCAGCACATAGGCTGTTACAGGATGTATATATTACAGGCCTATAGATAGATCTCCTTCCTGTGGGTACCAGGCACAGCGTCACCACAGTATGTTACAGGATACATGCGGAAGCTGGTACCCTCTAATATTAGAAACATACAGCGATATGAGCCAGGCATCTGACCTTTGGCATTCATGTACCCCAGTGTTACAGTGCAGGCTGCCTGCATTCACTTACCAGGCATGTCGCCATAATAAGCCCCCACATATAGGGGCAACCATCACTCAGGGCTGAATAGAACATGTTACAGCTGTCAGATTATCTCACCACACGGTGTTATGCTATTTGCAGATGATATCAAGTCAGCCATACCTCTGCGCAGATCTCATGGGACACTGACCTGCAACCTACATTACACGTCACTTGCATGGCAGGGCCATTCAGAAACGCTTATTAACAAAGTGGAAGCATTAGACATTTTATGGAAGCGGCAGCTTCTGCAGCAGCTATGGGAAGGGGCTTCCGACCAGACACCGATCCCTGGCTTATGTCCCCCTATAGAACTTAACTGCAACTCCCCACCCACAAAGCCCTCACTCTGCCTATGGGGTCTGCTCTAGTCTCCGCTTCTGCAGATTGGTGCGGTGCCTTTTACATAAACTATCCTATATAATAAAAGGCTAACGCTGCTCCTCACCTCTATGGGGGGTTCAATTGTTTTGCATGCCAGCGGCCACTAGATGATCACGGACGGAGCAAATTAATTGTTGCTCCGCTCGTGTGCGCACAGCCGCCGGAGGAGACATTTTGGTACGTTGTATTAACGAGCTGGTAACTAGTAATACAGAAAACCAGGGCCGGTTTAGCTCCTCTCACTTGCATTTTGGGAATACAACTTACTGTCTTACAGTGGATTGCACAGTGACCATGTCTGCGTTCCCCAGGCTTATCTGCCTTACTTCCTTTCCTTTCCCTGACATTTCTGTACCGCATACATCTTAAATAAAATACACATAAAAGGTTACTAAACATCTCACCATGCTCTCCTTGTAAGGCTGCCATGTAAGGAGGAGGGGCTTCTGCATGTGAGAAGCAGAGTGTGAGTGACAGATTTGTAGACTTGCTCTGCAGAGATGTACTTAGTGGATGCATGCAGCAGTCCAGGGACACATTTATTTATTTCTTACCAGCTATTTATATAGCGCACACATATTCCGCAGCGCTTTACATAGAATATTTGCCATTCACATCAGTCCCTGCCCCAGTGGAGCCAACATTCTATATTCCCTATCACATATATACACATTCACACGAAGGTTAATTTTGTTGGGAGCCAATTAACCTACCAGTATATTTTTGGATTGCGGGAGGAAACCGGAGTACCTGGAGGAAACCCACGCAAGTACGGGGAGAATATACAAACTCCACACAGTTAGGGCCATGATGGGAATCGAACCCATGACCTCAGTGCTGAGAGGCAGTAATGCTAACCACTACACTCTCCGTGCTGTCCCAACGGATACTGATCCAATTCAAGTTTTACTTGTCCCATATGTATCAGAATCTTTTAGGTATGTGGCCCAAGAAAGTAGCTGCAGTTAAGTGTAACAGAGTAGGAAGACAGGCAACACTGAGCAACACGCTGTCCCTCCATACACGTTCTGATTAAAAAATTTCTATCGATCTGCATTAAAAAAAAAAAAAAACTTCCACTGTAGTAGAGAAATGATATACACCTACATACCATCTGCTGAGATCATACACTGAACATCAGACTGTGCCAACTCTGCCACCTTCTCACAAGTCTTCAGTGACTTTTACTTATATCAAACACAACCTAGCTCAGTTCAAGTAAAAACGAAGCAATCCCCTGGCTAGATTAAGCGTTTATAAAAATCAATAAAAATCAAGCCTGATGCATAGATTCTGTAAGAACACAAAGACCGCACCTTATTAAATCTGATTTAACGACAAAAACTGGCATAAACCAACATAAAATGAAAAGTAAATTCTTTGAGGGCAAAACAAATTAAAACAGAAACTACACTTACAGAGTTCAGTAACACCAGGCATCTCAGCATTAAAAGGTGACAAAGCAAGCCTCATACGCATACCAAAACACATTAACCCGTCATATGCTGGAAACCAAGTGATCTGAGACAATGCCAGATTTATGTATTACAACATGGATGTATTTTACAGATTATAATGAGGTACAGCAAGCAGTCATTAGATGGGTTAGCCCAAGCCTTAGCGGTGCCTCCCATATACAAGAAGCCCCTCTGCCATTAGGACAGTGTAGCTGTTAGTGTCTATGAGTGCTATATCTGATTAATCACTACACACAGAACAACATTTGCTTACACAGCAGCTGGCTCCAAGTTACAGCTGGATGGAAACAGACTATAGTACTGCACACGTCCACTAGGGGACGCACTCTGCTATGGGATAGTTCAGTTTTAGGCATTCTGAGCACAGTATACCAATTCCATACGTTGCTAATCTGTGTTATAAACAGACACAGCTTAAACAGATTCAAGTGCAATGTGGAACACCTGCAGAACCGCTATAATGTTCCTATAATGTGGGTAGTGACTAGTAACACCGGGTAACAGGCAGCTCGCGGTGGCACAGCGTTATCAGGAGCTGCACGGGGACAGAACGACGTAGCTCTCCTCTATTCCGCACTAATCTGCTCAGAGTATCGCTCTCAGAGGAGGCAGAGCATTCACATTCCCTATCTATCTCCGGCAGCACGCCACCAGCTCAGAGGTTTTATTACCAGCGTCGCATTCATTCCAGCAAATTGGAGGATAATCCTTTTAGGTTTTATGAAATTTGTTCTGGATTACAAAAAAAAAAAAAGTCCCCAGTTTTATGGATGAAGCTACATGTCAGCGACCGTCTATTCCAAGGCGATGTGTCACCTCAGAGTAACACCCCTACACTCCGGGCACTTTTACAGGGGGGAGTACACAAATGTCTGTAGTCTTCCCAATAGCAGCACAGAGTTACTGGCAGGACGGAACGGGAGAGGACAGCGCTGATCACCGGGGGAAAGAGAACGTCAGCGCTGGTAAGAGGAGAGTGGCAGCGGTATATCTATACTAGTAGGCCTAGAAGGCGTGGCTGCGGGTTTACTGATATATTGCATTATTCACCAATAATCTGGCACATTACTACACTGCTGCAGCAAGCTGTACAGCACACAATGGGAGCGGAGCCAGGGATTGCTTTCTGTACCCCCCGGTGACTGTGGAGCAGAACATCACATATCAGGGCAGACAGGAAGACTGCATGAAAGACAAGGGCCCTCATTCCGAGTTGTTAGCTCGCTAGCTGCTTTTAGCAGCCGTGCAAACGCTAAGCCGCCGCCCACTGGGAGTGTATTTTAGCAGAAGTGCGAACGAAAGGATTGCAGAGCAGCACCAAAATATTTTTGAGCAGCTCCAGACATACTCCTAGCTTGCGATCACTTCAGACTATTTAGTTCCTGTTTTGACGTCACAAACACGCCCTGCGTTCGACCAGCCACGCCTGCGTTTTCCCAGGCACGCCTGCGTTTGTATCCGACACGCCTGCGTTTTCCCAGGCACGCCTGCGTTTGTATCCGACACGCCTGCGTTTTTCAGCACACTCCCTGAAAACGGTCAGTTACCTCCCAGAAACACCCCATTCCTGTCAATCACTCTGCGGCCAGCAGTGCAACTGGAAAGCGCCGCTAAACCTCGTGTGCAAAAGCATCGACTGTTGTGAAAGTACATCACGCATGCGCATTGCGCCGCATTCACAGAAGTGCCATTTTTGCCTAATCGCTGCGCTGCGAACGAAGACAGCTAGCGATCAACTCGGAATGACCCCCAACCAGTGGGGGAACACCACATGTGTAGCTTGCAGGCACAGTGGCCAGCATTGCTGCCTAGATTGTTTATATTTCCCAGTGTTTGCATGGGTTCCCTTAGAGTACTGCAATTTCTTCCCACACTCCAAAAATGGGTTGGGATGGATATGCCGGCAGTCAGAATAGCATGATCAGAATCCAGTCAGTGGAAGACAAGTATACTTACCTCCCCCCAGTGGCCCCCTAACCCCAACTCTCCCTGTTTGCAGCCTAAGCCTAACCCTCCACGATGGTGCCAAACCCACCACCCCCACATCCTGACCCTTCCAGCACTGCCTACTTCTCCGGTAGCCCGGCAGTGCAGCGATCAGGATCCCGGCGCTGGGATTGTGATCCCCATCGAGAATTAGGCGCCAGCGTTACATATTGGATTCCAGTGTCGATATTTTGGACAGCAAGGATCCTAACCGGATCCCTCCAAAAACACAGTAAAATATTAGTAACTGCTGACTGAATGTACCCTGGTGTGTGTGTGTGGTATTATTGTTATATTACTGTATTACACCAGACTCCATTGGAGTAAAATAATCAAATAACCGTATCGCAGTGTTTTGGAATCTGTTCCCGTTCTGTGTGTATAACTGTAGGCTTTGGCCAGGTGACCGCCGTCCATCCGTTACCACTGACAACGCCGCCTCTACAAGTGAGAAATAACTTTCCTGGACTAACTGCGATGGATCCTCAGCAGTCGTTATGTGAAACTGTGCTCCAGGGCACTAAAGGGTAGGGGGGGGGGGGGGGGGAAGCAAGATCACACAAAGGCACTACCACCTCCATCAGGTGCTGCTGGAGGTGGCAGTGTCCATTTAAGGAGACGAATTAGAGACTCCGGTACAAGCTGTAGTCAATAAAACCTAGATTGCAAGCTCAGTTGGGCAGATCTGCATATAGACTGCATTAGACACACAGTACAAACAAACCTGACAACATACCCATGACACGGTCACATGTTTACACACAAACACAACCTGGGCACTGCAGGTGTGTGTATATTACTGTCTCTCCCCCCCCTAGTGACTATGGATAGTCAGACAGGTGATACCACTGTCCCGAGTACCGCAGCGGATCACCCATGTAGACGGGCACGCTGTAGCTGCTCCCAGTAACATTTCACTGCCAAGGATCTCACAAACTAGGATTTTCATTTTAAAGCCTTTTCTCGTAGTCCGTAGAGGATACTGGGGTACACATTAGTACCATGGGGTATAGACTGGTCCACTAGGAGCCACTGGCACTTTAAGAGTTTGAGAGTGTGGGCTGGCTCCTCCCTCTATGCCCCTCCTACCAGACTCAGTCTAGAAACTGTGCCCGAGGAGACAGACATCTTCGAGAGAAGGATATTACACAGATAGTGGCGAGAGTCATACCAGCTCACACATACAAGGCACATCAAGACAACTAGCTTGAACTACTCAGCAACAGCTGAAACATTACTTACCAAGTAACAATGCAGTACTCAACTAAAACAAAGTTGTACTGATCCAAATAACGCTAGCAGGAAAACGAAGCGTTGAGCGGGCGCCCAGCTTCCTCTACGGACTACGAGAAAAGGATTTACAGGTAGGTAACCAAAATCCTATTTTCTCTTACATCCTAGAGGATGCTGGGGTCCACATTAGTACCATAACTTTTAGAACTTTGCAAACGTGTTAGATCCAGACCAAGTAGCCGCTCAGCAAAGTTGCACTGCCGAGACACCCCAGGCTGCCGCCCAGAAAGTCCCCACCTTACGAGTAGAGTGGGCCTTAACAGACGTAGGACACCGCAATCCTGCCGTAGAATACGCATGCTGGATAGTGAACCTAATCCAGCGAGAGATAGTCTGCTTAGAAGCAGGACACCCAAGTTTCTTGGGATCATACAGGACAAACAGAGCGTCCGACTTTCTGTGACAAGCAGTCCTCTTCACATAGATTTTCAGAGCCCTTACAACATCCAAGGATGTTGATGAAATTGAGGAGTCAGTAGCAACTGGCACCACAATAGGTTGGTCGATATGAAATGCCAACACAACCTTCGGAAGAAACTGCTGACGTGTCCTGAGCTCAGCTCTCTCTTCATGGAAGATCAAGTAGGGGCACTAACAAGACAAAGGCCCCAACTCCAACACACGTCTAGCAGAAGCTAAGGCCAACAAAGTGACAGCCTTCCACGTGAGAAATGTTACCTCAACCTCTGATAGAGGTTCGAACCAATCCAATTGGAGGAACTGTAACACCACGTTAAGATCCCAGGGCGCCGTAGGTGACACAAAGGGAGGCTGGATGTGCAGAAACCCTTTCAGAAAAGTCTGAACCTCCGGGAGGGAAGCCAGTTGTTTCTGGAAGAAAAATGGATAGGGCCGAAATCTGGACCTTTTACGGATCCCAACCTCAGGCCCATATCCACACCTGCTTGCAGGAAGAAGAGAAACCGTCCCAGTTGAAACTCCACCGTAGGAAGCTTCTTGGACTCCCACCAAGATACATATTTTTCCCAAAAACGATGGTAATGTTTGGACGTTACTCCTTTCCTAGCCTGCATCAGGGTAGGAATAACCTTGTTCGGAATGGCCTTCCGAACTAACATCTGGCGTTCAACCTCCAAACCATCAAACGTAGCCGCGGTAAGTCTTGATAGGCGAACGGCCCCTGCTGTAGCAGGTCCTCCCGAAGAGGAAGAGGCCTCGGCTCTTCTAGCAGTAGATCCAGAAGATCCGCGTACCTAGCCCTTCTTGGCCAGTCTGGAGCAATGATGACTGCCTGAACTCTTGTTCTCCTTATGAGTTTTAGTACTCTTGGAATGAGAGGAAGTGGAGGAAACACGTACACCCACGGAGTCACTAGGGCATCCACTGCCACGGCTTGCGGGTCCCTTGACCTGGAACAATAACGTTGAAGCTTCTTGTTGAGACGAGAGGCCATCAATGTCTATTTGAGGTACACCCCAAAGATCTGTTATCTCCGTGAACACCTCCGGATGGAGTCCCCACTCCCCTGGATGGAGATCGTGTCTGCTGAGGAAGTCCGCTTACTAGTTGTCTACTCCCAGAATGAAGATTGCCGACAGCACCAACACGTATTTTTCTGCCCAGAGGATAAATCTTGTTGCCTCTGCCATTGCAGCTCTGCTCTACGTTCTACCCTGTCGGTTTATGCAAGCCACTGTCGTTACATTGTCCGACTGCACTTGAATGGCTCGATCTCGCATAAGATGGGCCGCTTGGAGAAGACCGTTGTAGACGGCTCTTAGTTCCAGAATGTTTATTGGTAGGCCGGATTCCTTACTTCCTTCCTTGGAAGGTTTCCCCCTGAGAGACTGCGCCCCAGCCACGGAGACTTGCATCCGTGGTTAGAATGATGTCCTGAATCCCGAACCTGCGACCCTCCAGAAGGTGAAGTAATTGTAGCCACCAGAGGAATGAAATTCTGGCCTTTGGCGACAGACGTATTCTCTGGTGCATGTGTAGATGAGATCCCAACCACTTGTCCAGGAGATCCAGTTAGAAGGGCCAAGCATGAAACCTCTCGTACTGCAGAGCCTCGTAAGAGGCCACCATCTTCCCCAGAAGGTGAATGCACTGATGAACCGAAACCCGGGCTGGCTTCAAACATCCCGGACCATTGTTTGTATCACCAATGCTTTCTCCTCCAGAAGAAACTCTGCACTTTATTAGCAGATCGTCCAGATACGGGATTATATTCACTCCCTGTCTGCAGAGGAGAACCATCATCTCCACCATCACCTTGGTGAACACCCTCGGTGCAGTCGAGAGGCCGAATGGCAGTGCCTGGAACTGAAAATGACTGTCTAACAGTGCGAATCGGAGAAAAGCCTGATGCGGCGGCAAATCGGAATGTAGAGGTACGCATCCTTGATATCCAGGGATACCAGGAATTCCCCCTCCACCAGACCTGATATCACCGCCTTCAGAGACTCCATTTTGAACTTGAACTCCCCCAGAAACAGGTTTAGCGATTTCAAGATCAGAATGGGCCTGACTGAACCATCCGGTTTCGGTAGCACAAAAAGGTTCGATTAGTAACCTTTGTTTTGCAGATGAGGTGGAACTGGTACAATTACCTGTGACTACCAACTTTTGGATGGCTTCCTGTAAGACAGCCCTGTCTGCCAGCAAAACTGGCAAGCCTGATTTGAAGAATTGGTGAGGTGGGAGATCTTGAAACTCCAGTCTGTACCCCTGGGACACAATAACCTGTACCCAGAGGTCCAGGCCGGACGACTCCCAGACGTGGCTGAATAGTCTGAGCCTCGCCCCCACCGGCCCTACCTCCAGGCCGCACGGTCCACCGTCATGCTGAGGACTCTGACGTAGCTGAAGCAGGCTTCTGTTCCTGGAAACCCGCGGCAGCAGGTTTCTTGGATTTTACCCGACCTCCTCTAAAGAAGGTGTTAGACGGCTTGGTCTTTCTTGATTTGGCAGCCTGAAAGGACTGTGACGCAGCTGAAGAAAAGGGTTTCTTCGTAGCAGGTGCAGCTGAGGGAAGAAAAGGTGACTTACCCGCGGCTGCCGTGGAAATCCACGCATCCAACGCTTCCTTAAAGAGAGCCTGACCTGTGTAGGGTAGGGTCTCCACACCTCTCCTGGATTCCACATCGGCAGACCACTGGTGCAGCCAAAGTACTCTGCGAGCCGAGACAGACATGGAAGATATCCCTGCAGCAATCGAACCCAGGTCTTTCATGGATTCCACCATAAATCCTGCAGAATCCTGTATGTTACGTAAAAACAATTCAACGTCACTTTTATCCATTGTATCCGAATCTTCAAGTAACGTGCCTGACCACTTTACTATAGCTTTGGAAATCCATGCACAGGCAATAGTAGGACGTAATATCGCCCCTGAAGCCGTGTATATGAATTTGAGCGTAGTGTCAATTTTGCGATCAGCCGGCTCTTTTAACGAGGTAGATCCTGGAACAGGTAAAACCACCTTTTTTGAGAGTCTGGAAACAGATGCGTCCACTATGGGTAAGTTTTCCAATTTTTTCTTATCCTCCTCAGGAAAGGGAAAAGCAACCAGAACCTTTCTAGGGATCTGAAATTTTTTCTCCGGGTTTTCCCAGGATTTCTCAAATATAGCATTTAATTCTTTAGACGCAGGGAAGGTTAGCAAGGCTTTCTTATCAGTGAAGTAAGCCTCCTCAACCTGCTCAGGTGTTGTATCAGCAATGTTCAACACACCTCTAATGGCCTCAATCATTAACTGCACCCCTTTTGCAAAAGATGCCGCCCCCCCGCAGCACATCCCCATCACCATCTGCTGTGTCAGAAACTGTATCCGTGTCATCTTGCATAATCTGGGCAAGAGCACGATTTTGAGAGCGTACATTAGGGGGCCCTGAGGTAACAGAACCGGACCAAACTGCCATAGAGTTCTGTAAAACCTGAGTTGCCGTCTCATTTTGTGCAACCCTAGTAGAAATCGGAGAAATCATACTTTTAAGAGAGGCTAACCACTCAGGCTCCCTTGCAGGGACCTGCGCTAAACAGTGCAATCCTGATTACATGGAATGGGCTCATCCTGAGAGGAATTATCCTCTGCAGCATATGTCACAGAGTCCCTGGACATAGTTTTATGGAGACCACAGACACTCCACACACACACAGGAGAGGGCAGACAGAGTTCCCCCATAAGAATGGCAATAGAGACACAGAGCTTGGAGCTAACCCACACAGAGCGCTTCAAGATATAGGGAAAACCCTACCCAGCGCTTACCGTGTACCTTAATAGGTTACACAGTCTTTACACAGCCTCCTGCCCCCCCTTCTACAACCTCCTGGTACCGTAAGAGATAGCTGGAGTTGCTCTAGAGGGACTGCTCTCACTGACAGCGCTTCTGCAGGCAGGAAAATGGCGCTGAACGCTGCTGGGTCCGCTCTGAGGAGAAGCTCCGCCCCTTTCATGGCGCTGCTTCCCGCTCTTCTGAAGTTTATACTGGCCTGAGGAAATGTGCTGGCAGCGATTCTGGGACCCTGAGGCTTGAGAGGTCAGTGTAGGGTGTAGGCGCAGGCTCAGGGCGCCCCTCACAGCGTCGCACTATGTACCGCTGAGCCCCGGAGTGCAGTTAGTACTGCGCTACCTACCCTGTTGCTGCCATCTTCACACCGGCTCCCCACTTGCCAAGGGGGGCGGCGACTCATTCGCCACCGAAATCTTCTGGCTCTGTAAGGGGGTGGTGGCATGCTGCTGGGGTGAGCGATCCCCTGTGGCGGGGAACGTTCGATCCCCTCAGGAGCTCAGTGTCCTGTCAGCGGAGATAGTGGCTCAGACCCTGCAGGTCGGACACTGCTCCTCCCCTTAGTCCCTCGAAGCAGGGAGGCTGTTCCTAGTAGCTCCCCTAGCTGTGACCGGCTCCTCCGGGAACATTTTCTAAACCGAGTCTGGTAGGAGGGGCATAGAGGGAAGAGCCAGCCCACATTCTCAAACTCTTAAAGTGCCAGTGGCTCCTAGTGGACCAGTCTATACCCCATGGTACTAATGTGGACCCCAGCATCCTCTAGGAAGTAAGAGAAATAAAAAAAAATCCCCCGGAAAAAGAGCGCTTCCAGCAGGTCATGTGCCGGCCCTGATTACTACACCCAGAGGCCTAGTTATGCGCTTTCTGTCGCCAGATGATATGCAATAGTTGCATCCGTCTCGGAATCTCCCCTAGTTACATACACTCCACTGCGGAGATCCGGACTTGTGTGCAGCTCTGCGTCAGTCCAACAGGTCCTGGATATATGTCCCTATTTTCCCCCCTATCAGATACCTAGCGCGCAATATCACCCTGTCACAGTGTTTACCACACAATGCAATGAGGAGAACTCTACGGGGGAATTCAAATGTTTTGAAAAGTCAATTGGGTGTCATTTTTTTCCTATCTAATAGGGAAAACAAACAAACACCCAACCGCCTTTTCAAACATTTGAATTCCACCCTACTCGTCAGGGGAGTGAGGGGTTGGGTGCCCTCCTGCCAGTGGCAGTGCCATAGAGACACTCCTCTGCTACACTGAGGACAGCATACAAATGGTTAATAGAGAACATCATCTCCCTGGTGTGAAGAACTGGGAGCATTAATAAGCGACCACAGTATCCAATTCTCCATCTGCCAGGGCAGGAACAGGCGGGGCGAGCAAGCCACATCCGCAGACAGGACGGATACACATCCCAGAGCCGCCACCTCGGCCAGCATCCATCTAAGGCAGCGTCTGATGTTCTGCATGCAGCTCGTTCCTCATCGCCAATTACTGGCAGCAAGTAATGAGGGGATACAGTCTCCTATATAGCAGAATGTATGTAACACAGAATAGCCATGACCATATAAAAGGTCATTATAAGCGCACAGTAAAGAAATAAGTAATTGCAAAATACAATATAGTGCTGGATAAATCCCAGGAGCCAATCCGACCGTCACAGATCCACTATACAAAATCCACAGTCACCACTCCTGACAGGACGTTCCCCCAGCAGCAGGGATCACACCATGCATGAAATACAGTCCTTACAAGGTTCTTCTACCCCAACTACCCCGCACCAGACATACATGGTGTTTACAGCACACAGCGTGTACAGGGGAAGAGGCTGCACAGTACACAAAAACAAGACACAGACAGCACACTGGGAGCTTCCTGCGACATGGCCATGAAAGGCTGCACACACTGCATGAGGAGCGCTGCCAGGCGTGGCTGTGACTTCACACCCCCATCTCCTGCCAAGCTACAGTGTACTGTACACACAATTACCTTCCACAGGTAAACCACTGGCGTATCACATGTCTACACATTCAATACACGGCTGGGGCATAACATTTTCATTATTTACTGAATACATTTATTATGGTCTGCATTTATGAAATAGTCTGCAACAGCCCATAAGAATGGTCACAGAAACTCAATGTCCTCTATTACAGGATATAAGAGTCTGCATCACACAAGTCTCATTTAATATCACAACTCGGCCTTACGGGCACATCACTCATCTCCTGATATACTCTGTGCTGCAGGGGGACCCTGCTCCTCCCACTATATAACTCTCAGTCTGTGGCTTCCTGCTGCCTCCATTCCCTCCTCACATCCTGTCACTGCCCCTGTCACATGCAGCCCTGTCCTCACTGACACATCACTCATCTCCTGATATACTCTGTGCTGCTGGGGACCCAGCTCCTCCCACTACATAACTCTCAGTCTGTGACTTCCTGCTGCCTCCATTCCCCTCCTCACATCAATGTCACTGCCCCTGGTCACATGCAGCCCTGTCCTCACTGACACATCACTCATCTCCTGATATACTCTGTGCTGCTGGGGACCCTGCTCCTCCCACTATATGGCTTCCTGCTGCCTCCATTCCTCTCCTCACATCCTGTCACATGCAGCCCTGTCCTCACTGACACATCACTCATCTCCTGATATACTCTGTGCTGCTGGGGACCCTGCTCCTCCCACTACATAACTCTCAGTCTGTGACTTCCTGCTGCCTCCATTCCCCTCCTCACATCATGTCACTGC